>NW_013667498.1:117291-136388 GCF_000517525.1 Limulus polyphemus
TTACCCAATCTTCCTTTTTCTTGCCCTCAATTGTCAATGAGAGTTAAGCCTGATTTTTTTTAGTGATTATAGTAAAGCACTTAACAATTTTCATTTAATCAAATAATACACCAAAGAATATAGACTAATAACAAATTCACTTACTTCTAAAAACTTTCCTGGCTTTCTAACTATGCAACAAGAGCTGTTAGAAATTTATCCAAGCTAGTTGTTAACCTTCCCATGGGAACGATGTTGCTACCGAGAGTGACATTGACAGTTATCTGTTCAGAACACAATGTTATACAATATGCCATTTGATAGATGAAAACCTTGACTTTCTATTGGTTATAAATAATATATAATGAAACATTGTGAAAGAGAGGATGTGACAGGTGGGTGTGGCAGGAGGGGTTTGATTTTCTCTTTGATAGCTCTGTAACAAAACAAAATTGAAGGCCATAAAAATTATGGTCTATTTGAGCAATAACGATTTTATAGAGAGCATTTTACGTTTAATTTCGTACATTTTCGAGGGGGTGATGGATAAAATAGGGATGATGACATGCTAAGATAAAATTTGTCATGTATGTTACACTAGTGGAAATTCAGGATTTTTTATACATTTCCTTGTAGAATTAAGAACTTAAAACTTGTATACTATTAAAATATGGATTATTAGCTAAAATTTTATGCTATTCTAATTGGTATAACATAAAAAAAGTAGTTTAATAAAATTTTGAATGTAAGACAATAAAACCTTGTGTAATGCGCAGTAAAGGGTACCTGTGCCGATAGGGTTAAAGCATTTCTGCACCCAAGACTTAAAGAGAAACTTCTCTAATTTACCTCTAGCTTGATAGTGTTTGTTTCAGGTGCTAAATTCACTATGCACTATAAAAAATGTTAAATTCAAAATGTAAGACAGAATATTGAAGTTCTACAGCATTAACATAAACAAACTTACGATTAAACATGGGCAGCCTGGCTTGGAACTGTGGCCCAATGTTGACGTGGCTGAAATCCAAAATACATGTTGTTAATTCAAGGAAATATAAAGTAGTAACAGGTAAATCTAGTGTTATTTAAATACTCTGAGTTATATTCAATAACAATAAAATTGATGATAGTTCAAAATTTACTCTCAGAAACAACGAGAGAGACAGTTGATTATAAAGACAAAGTGCCCAACTTTCTCTTTAAAGCTACATGCATTTCATATAAATGAAGGATCTTTTAAAGTTTATTTGTGATCAAGATGTTATGAAATTACTAGAATAAACACTTCTTTCCCATTCTGTTTATCAACAATAAAAGTGTTCGGTTTTGAGGACAACTTTCACAAAACAATTTATTAGAAGAATGCTTATGTCTTAAAAGCCTAAATTGTTCCATATCACATCTGGGTGAAAATGTGAAGAAACTATGTGAGAGATATGATATTGCTTACATGTTACACCCTTACCATGTCATACTTCCAAAGATGGTGCCCACTAATGTGCGAGAGCTGGTACATTAATCAGAACATACCTCCTGTGTTTATTACTTTGAAAATAGTTACAGAAAATGTTATTTATTTATTATCAAATCTAATAATACATACCAGCTCATATGTTGATGAGTGGTTGAATTTAAGTATTTTTTATATTATGGCAAACAACATGTTAATATGTATTGTTTGTGCAATGCATAGTATCATTTGAGACAAACCTTGGCTTCATGTAATATGCCCAGTGCTTCAGTTAATCTACAGTATTGTCATTTAGTCATCTGCATCACCCTTGTTAGCAGAACCACAGTTTTTATAAGCTGCATAAAGTACTTGCAACTTCTGATATTGCAAAGGTCTGAGATGTGTCCTGATGGTGGTAGAACAGATGCCACAAGATCACAGCATCCTACCATCCTTGTTCCTGAGTAACACTGGAAATACCAGTAGCATAATGAGTGACAACCTAATGTTGTGTCAAAGGAGATCCAAATTCAAAAAGAGAGACTGATCTGTATGAGATCACACTCAAACTTGCAATGAAATAGGACATAACGTTTAATATTTGATAAGTATTCTAGAATATATGACTTCTGTTTATGCTAATAATTCATAAACACAAAGGTAGTCCTCAGAATGTAGAGAGAAGTCAGGCAATACAACTACACATCGAGTTTGTTCTAAGTTTTAACTTCTCTTGCTAAGTTCATTCCAGCAACTCAAATCACCCATTGCTATGGGAATACTTTCTTCCTTTATGTGTTGGTCATTTGCAGCCTGGATACATAGGAACAGTCTTTATATAATCTCCAATGTAAAGGACTCGTGAATCAGATGCAACTTCATCCAAGGCTTTTCATTTGTTAATCATTCATTCACATATTCAACAGCCTATTTAGGTTTGGTCTTCATTCTGGATTGGTTTTCTTCATGTACTGGATACAGCCTTTTTGCCCCTTCTTCAGGGTATATGGAATTGTAGTTTTAAGATCCATATCCTCCAATAATCCTACAATGTCAAATCTTTCTTTTGAAGCTATTTCTTAAGTTATTCAATCTTTGATGAAATATATTTATCATGATGGAGATATGATTATTCTTATATTCTTCAAGGTACAGCTCTAAGATGTTGAGAATATATCCATCTGCACCCTCAACCATCACTGGCTATGTTAGTGGCCACTGAAGATTCTACACTAGAATCTGTAATTGTTGTTCTTCTTGATGCAGATGTATGTACCAACAACATCAAAGAAAGCTGTGTCCTGATAATTTAGAGATTCTGAGAAAATGGCTTTAAGTGATTTTAAGATGAGTCCTTTATGGATGAAGTAGTGCACCACTCCCATTGTTGATACACTTAACTGCTGCTTATGTTTTTCTATGCCTTTCCAATTCTACTCTTGTTCTATACCTTTGAAGTATAAGAAGAACAAGTCTTCCATGGAGTATAAAGATGAAACTTACCACAAACTAATGTCTCCATATGCTCAACATTACCTGCAGGTATCTATTCTGTAGTCCATAAAGGACCATTATATGTCAGATCATGTCATTTTCCTGCTGCATCCAATCATAATTTTGGGGCATATTACCATCAATGTTGTAAGTACAACCTGGATTTTTTTTTGCCACTGTTTGGAACAGATATAATGAGCAAGGTGACCTAGAGCAACTAAAACCAAATCTTCACCCCAATGTATTGTTCTGTGAGGCAATTGGCTATTTTGTATCAACATTTTTCAACAGACTCGGGAGCCTTTGTTCGTCATTTTAGAATTTCATGCAAAGTTCCACAAAGGGACATCTTTGCATATCCACCTCTAATCTTGATTACATTTTTTTTCTGTACTATTCTGCAAGCTACCAATGTTTGCATACTAGTAATTATTTTTCTGTTTCTTTTTTTCTAGATTTTATTGTTATTTCCATTTTATAATCATCTCTATCTTTTTTCTGTCATTATTTCCATCTTTCAGTTGTTTGCTTCAGAATTTTGTGCATATCTGTGCATAGCATTCCTAATTTTGAACATACAGGCTAGAGGAAAGACAACTAGTCAAAAGCACCCACTGCCTACCGTAGGGATTCTCCTGTATGATCGATTATCGAGATTTAACTATCACTCTTATAGCACAACCAGGGCCCTAAAGTGCAGACTGCATTTTACAGTAATAGGCATGTCATGAGCAACAAATCTTCAGATTCACAGTCAAGTAATGCCAACCACTAGGCTATGCAAGGCCCACTGGATTTAGCATAAAGAAAGATAACAAGCTAAGAATGTCTACAACTTACGGATGGATATCTGTTTCTGGGAGATCAGTCACCTCTTCTTCAAAAAGTAAAGGTTCAGGTGCACTAACACTTACTAGAATTTGAAAACAAATGTAGAATTACAATCACATCAAGAAATAGTTATAAGTTATTTCACTACAACACTTGATCAAACAAATCTAAACAAGTTATTTCAATTTCTAAACACGTTCTAATGTACTCTTGGAACATAAATTAAAAAGTTTAACTTAATGAACTATAAGTCAGCACTCTTCTAAGATTATAATCATACTAATGCATTAAAATGTTTCCATTTTGTAAACATCTAGCCAAATGGCATTATTAAAATAATTACAAAGTTTTACAATATTCTTTTCTCTACTTGATATGATGTTATGTAAATATTTAAAAAACAAAGCATGTAAAAGCATATATTTTTATTCTGAAGCCTAAGTACATGTATCAACAAAAAAGTGACAGACAGAACACCGAAATTAAAAGCTGTGTGAAACAAATTTAATACTTCTATAATAGATTAAACCATTCCGCCAGAAAACAAACATTAGCTCCGACATTTCTGATTTTATTTTTTTCAGATCTTCTTTGCTGCAACTTTTACTATTTGCCAAATGAGACAACCAGCAAAGAAACTTAATAACATTTATGCTTCGTTAACTTACCCATAATAAACCATAAAGTTTAAACAAACTCTCACCTCTGCGACTTAAGAGGAAGCTTGGAGTAATAGGTGCAGATTTTGGTGTAAGACTGCCTGACCCTGGCAAGATGTGCCAGAAAAGTCTAGAACCATTTCTAACAGGACTTAACATTGGTGGTGGGGTATAGGGTGGAGGACTTGACGTCTTATTCTCATACCCTACAGAGTCTCTAAGACGTGGAGATCGAAGTCGACTATGAAAACCGGTAGTACTTACATGAGGTGGTATGTAAAGTGGCTGTTTAAAAAACAACAACATTAAACTTAAATGTTTCCTATCCAATACATTTTGATATAAATAATTTAAAAATAAAGAACTTATCCTAAAACAATGACTTTTCTGTCTAATCTGCAAACACAGACATTTTCGATATTTAAGGAAGAAAATCTTTATCAAATTGATATTTAACTTATAGAAATTCATAACTTATTTTCTATACAGAATACTGCTAACCTGAAATAACTTATTTATCATCTGTATTTATTCAATTTAGTGATTATCTGTGCAATGTCTTTTGTTTTAGTGCTCTTGCAAACTAAAAGGAAAATTACAATCAAATACACGGGCATAGATTTTCTTTTGCTTCAGTTGGTAATACAAATTTTTTATCAAGAAAAACAAAATACAGTATAGAGTAAATAGAACATAATATTTGCATGTATGTACGTAACACGTTTCTTTGAATGAAAACATTTTTTGCTAAATCCATTTTTCTAAAGCCTGCATTACCAGTTACTGTTCAAATACAGACACACACTAGTAAATAATTTTTCTGATTAGTAAATAGAGGATTCTGAAAAGAACTGTCACTGTTTAAATTTGGGTCAATAATTTAATTTTTATATAATAAAGTCAGGAAAAATAAAAAATACAACAATACTACGTATTCTAGATATCAGTATAACTTGTATTTCATAATGAAATGAAGAGCATAAGTTAATATATATTATATAACTGTTCTTAAAAAGAAAATGTATAATTTCACTAATACAATCATAATTTAGATTGAAATTGTTTCAAGTTGTGCTTTTGTTAATTAATTGAAAATGTTGTATAGTGTGACAATACATAACCCATATGAAACTGTGCATGATTTTTAAACCATTAAGGGTCTCATATAACCATCAATTCAAAAAGTTTCCAAGACTTATAAGGACTCCTACATCAAAATTCATCTAAAACACATTCACAAGCCTAAGATCAAATGACCAATAACCTGAAATTTCCAGTCAATTTTGTAATTTGGCTCATCATTACATTGAGTTGAAATCAACATATAAATGAGAATATTTCTCACCCAACTTTTCCACCTAAACAGAATTTTCAATTGCTATAATGATATTTAAAACCCACAACTATATTATATAATAAGTCAATAGTAATAAGTAGCAGGGTTAGTAGGCATATGACTGATAAAAAAAAGAGTCAACTGACTGGTCAAATATTTATTTTTTATTTCAACTGCAGTCATTGAATTTAATGTAAATAACAGAAATTTCATGAAAATAAAGAAACAGTTTATGGCTTGTCTTGATCCTTCAAGTCAACAATAAAGCCAGTGCTACTTATATCTCTACCTTTCTGATGCTTTGTACTGTAAATAAATAATTATTATGAATTTATATTGCACGCTTCAAAATACATATTTGTTGGCTGCATAAAACTGAAGGACATTATAATACTGTATAGTAGAATATCACATTTTATAAAAGGTTTCAGTGGGTGAAAAGCAGGAGCTCATTAATTATACATATTATATTAATATATATACAATATTTACAAAGTATGGGAAAATGTAAGAAATATTATGCTATGACACAATAAATACAGTTTTTTATTGTTTGGATTGAAAAGTCATTTTGAAGTCCAATAATAATTGTGTAATTCCAAGACTTTCCAATATTCAGAGGGAGGATTTTGAAGCCTGAAAATTAATAAAAAATACAAATGTAAGCTAATGTGCAGGTGTTTAGAGTATTTAATATGTTTTAGCTTAATTGACTATTTCTGACAACTCAAAAGATAAGCAGTCAACTCACTTGTCAGTTGAACAATTTGCTAACCTAGATAGATAACACCATTAAGCAGAAACCCTTATTGTATACTGTTGCTTTCTTTTCTACTCTGCACTTCACTGTACCCTTGACAAAGTTGCATCATATTAATAACTAATGTACGTAAGCATCTGACACTGACTTTAGTGACATTACTATAAGTTGTATGCCTTCACATTTGTATGCTGACTTCCATAAAAGAAAAAAAAAATTTAATAAGACAGAGTGATTTAAGGGTCCAAGATGAAACAATTTATGAATGTTTATAAAAATACAGCCAAAATAAACCATATATTAAAAGACAATTTTCATCTGATTTCTTTTTCCACCCGTCTGCCATATTGGATTTATGACAACATAAATATGGCCATATCTTATTATGTTAAAATGCAAAAGAGAGGAAGGAAATGCTAACCATATATTAATGTGTTTAGAAACTACACCTGATGAGCTCTTTAATAACCTAGAATATTCTCAGATTAGTGGATGTGCACTCACTTTGTCACCTGGTATAATGATATAGGTATAAGAAACAACAACAGATCTTCATGACTGCCCATGAAGGAATACTATCAATGAAAGCATGCTTTATCTTTTTACTCCAGTATAGAAACCTCAATTCTATTAATTAGAATGTTCATTTATACATGTTCAAAGCTGATGAATTTCCTAAATATTATAACGAAGCTATAAAATTATCATTTCATGAAAAAAAAAAGGAAGAGTCTATAGTATAAAAACATATAATGTATTACTGGTCAAAGCAGAAGTATACTAAATAATAATAAAATACAACCTACTGCTTCAATAACACAAACAAACCTAGAGCAAGTGCAATGTAAGTTGAATCATTATCCTTCCTTCCCTATTGAATTTTATTCTTTCAGCTGTACTACAATGTTTATTTGATTTCTTAGAACCACAACAGCACAAAAATTTTTTATACAACATCTAGCACTATAATAAAGTTTGGAGACAGCTCAAATGAATTACGAAAAAAAAACACTTTATTACAAGTACTACATTTTCATTATCCATTCAAGACATCTCCAAACTTTATTATCCCGAAATGGGTTCATTGTCTCCAAACATATCAGCACTGTTTTTATGGGTGGGGATGGAAGACAAAGCTCCTCACAATGTATTTCAACTAATAAAATAATACTACAATTTTCAATGGTGAGGTCTTGTGTTACTTGAGTATTATTTTGTTCCTAATGATGATGATTTAAGTAAAAAATATTCATACACCATCAAATCCAAAAAAATCATCTTTTCTCATTCTGACCACAAAATATGGGTATCTTTATGACAACTTTAATCAAAAATGCTAAATATTTGGAAAATGAAACCAAAACAAGAAGAGTCTTTGGCATAAGGTTTATTTTGGTACTATTTTCAAAGCCTTTCATAATGAGTCCATACTTAAATAAAAAAACTGAACGATAAATAAATAAAACAATGTAAGTGGAATATAAAGTTCTTGTAATTTTTCCCACAAAAAAAACAACTTAAAAATTAGGAATAGCATCCTCTCAGTGCAAAAATAATATGCAAGAATTATATTTTATTATGGTGTGAAAACTTTTTTACAAGCTGCTGAAATAAGATTAGATTTAATTATACTTGTCTTATGACTTGTCTCAATACAGATTTTTAGTTATTTGGACTACGGACTGAAAGTTGCTCTTACCCAGTTCAGACTGAGTAGCTAATAGGAATTATTTTAAGGCACTTGTGTCTTAGAAAGCCAGTTAAATTATAATAGTTATTTGCTTTGAATGTGTTATTATTCTGTATTCTTACGTGTATTCTTCAAATACATAAAAATTATTTAATGTCCTAGAACCATCACTATAAAAAATAAGCTAAATTTCGTTAGCAGGCTGACAGCATAAAAAAAACAAGAAGCCAAATGTAAGTAATATGTTTTTCATGTATATTCTTTTATTTATTGAATAAAAGTAGCTAAAATGTAAAAATTAGAAGTTTGTTAGGTTATATAAATTTAGATTAAGTAAGATACTGAAAAATAAAAATAAATTTCTTCATGAGGTATGCTCTCAAGTAGCTTGTGCATTGTGTCAATCAATACCATAACTTAAGCTGTTTAAACAGGTAACTTGAGCTTGTATCAGAGGATTATTCATCAGACAGATTCAAAGGGTAATAAAACAATAAAATTAAGTAGAAACAGATCTATACTGTTACTAGCATTAAGCTATTTTGGCTAAACAATTGTAGGTTTCTGTTAAAATCTGTAGTAATTCTAGAAAAAAAAGAAAAAAGTTAATTTAGATTTATTTTTTATCTTTTTTGTGGGGGTTACAAGATCAGTCAAATCAACTAAGTTTACACAAAGTTATAGGGTAGAGAAAGTTACAGATAAAATATACAGTTTTACTAAATAAGAAACCTCCCAAAACATCTGATATTTGTTTAGGAGGTTTTAGAGGTTACACAAATGAAAACTTTAAGTTGAACAAAAGTATTTTTAATCTAGACAATCATCTTGTACTGGACCAGTCAACACTCTGACTCCATACATTCATAGACAAATCACTAATAAAAATACTTAATTAAAAAATCTGATATTTTGTACACAAAAAACTTGCAATGTTTACTACAAGTTTACAGAATTTTGTGAAGGTTCATTATGTACTTTCAGAGTTATAGTATGTATACTTTAATGGCAGTTACAAGGTCATGTAAAATACACGAACCTGTGTCCATAGGGTTAAACAAAAGCTTAATTCCCTTTCTAACATACTAGCTTTTGGGCCTGGCATCTTTCTAGCTCAATACTTAGAATTTTCTAGACATACATGAACTGCTGACTCTATGCACACTGGTGTGCAGTCAAGAACAGTTGAATGTAATGTTTCTGGGTGAGATAATACAATGACCTTATTTTCTACAGTTGTTAATGGTACTTAAACACAGAAATTACTACAAAATATTATCATTGGAACTATCTAATAGTGCTCAATAATTTATTTTCTCTGGAACATTACGAGTCAATGAGCTGATACAGTAAGCTAATACTCTTTTCTTAATTTTTGTTCTTAATCCAATATCTTATTTAACACTCTTGCTACGGGTTTGGTCAAATCGGCTAAGTTCATGACACTAAATTGAACTATAACTTCTAATATATTTTGTGTATCTTTGCAAAATTATTCAAGCTTTCAATAATCAATAAGAGGCATTTGTAGACAAAAAAATCAGAATTTTTAATGAAGTATTTTCACTTAAATTTCTCTGAGTGCAAAGTAATTTTCATGTTAAAATTAAAAATACTTTTCTTCACCTCAAAAATCTCAAATTTCATTTGTTTAACCTCTAAATCCCCCTAAATAAATTTCAAACATTTTTATTTCAATAAAACTTAATATTTTATCAGTTATTTCCTCTACTTTAACTCTACACAGGGTTGTTAAATTTAACCGACCTCATAATCACAAAAAAAAATTAATTACATTTTTTTTCTTTCTAGAATGACTTGAAATTTTAACATGAAGGTACATATGTTTATCCTAAATATCTTTAAACTCAAAACAGTATACATCTGTTTATACTTAAATTTTATTGTTTTATTGCCCTTTGAACCTGCTTAACTACTATTTGTGACTTATAAGTTATAAATCACTTTGCGAACATGTAACTCTTGTTACCTTATCAATTTATATAATGCATGAGCTACTCGTGAGTGTACCTCAAGAAATATTTATTTTTATTATTCTTTATTTTAAAAATGTTAACCATATTTAACCTAAAATGTTTCCAATTTTTTACATTTTAGTTTCTTTTATAATAATAAATAAATAATACACCTGAAAATCAAGAAATAAAGTACTTACCTGGTCTGATTTTCTAGTTTATGGCTCTGTAACCAAATAAGATTGAAGGGTATAAAATTTATAGTTTGTCTATGTGATGACAATGTTATAATAAGTAATTTATGTAAATTTTGTCCTTGAAGGGGTGGTAAATAAATTAAAGACGAGATATATAGACAACAAATGTCACAATTCTCATATTAAGGGAAATTTGTTTTTTTAAATATTGCCTTATAAGATTATAAACTTATATAATACTAACATTTAGACTATTATTTTGATGCCAAGTTTTTCATATCCCATGATAATAAGGAACTAAGTAAATTTTGAATGTAGCTCACTAAAACCTTGTGACATGTGCAGAAAAAAGGGATGTCCAAACGGAAAGAGTCAAGCCACTACGAAGAATTAACAAACACAATATAATACACTTTTTTGTTGTTTATAGGCATCTCTAATAACTAAAAATGAAAAAATTTTCTTCTCACACAGCATTGCTCTTGGCTGAGAACATTAACTACTAAGTCACATACAGGTCAAATGTTATAAATGGAAAAACTGACACAAATTAAAAATAAAGAAGGAAACTGTTTCTAACCTCTGGTCTATGTTTTCTCTTCCGACGAAGAGGGCTTGGAGGGAGACTATCCGGACTGAGAAAAACATTATCATCATCATTACTCTCATCCAACATTCTACAAGGGGAACTGACAGATAAACCTGATGGAACTGACAAAAAATGTACTTTAGAACCAGTGGAAGTTAGTGAAATACACGTTTCTGAGGCACTTTGAGCAACTGTTGGCTCTTCAAGAGGCTGACCATGTAGATCCTGCTTTTCTTGAACATTAAGTACAATATCACCCTGCACTAAATTCACAGAACTACCATCAGCACCATGAAGAGTACAGAAATCAAGGGTATTTGTCTGATGGTCTGAATTAACATCTAATGTTAAGGCATTTTCTGTCCTTAAGAAGTCCTCAGCAATTAAAAAGGATTCTTTGGCATCTTCCGTAAGTGGTGGGGGAGAATGAGCAGATTCTGTGTTGTTCAATTGTTGCTGCTGAAAAGCTTCAGCTGCTTCTGCAAAAATACTGGTAGAAAAGATATCATGAGAGAAAAAGTCTGTTGAATTTAGTTGAGTAGGTGTAGTAGGAGTTGATGCTGCATGAAACACCTCAAGCATCGGAGGCGGGTCACCTGGATCAGAACCAGTTCGGCCTGTCCTTTTAAATACAGCTTTTTTTCTAATTAGGTCAGCTAAAGCATTATTAATAGAACTTGCACATGGACGTTTGGGTGGGATAAAGTGATCAGAATCGAATGTCTACGAGTTTTTTCTGTTGGAGGCTTAGGAATCCTAAATTGTTGCTTCAGGTCTCCAATTTCTTTTTCAAAGTCAGAAGATGGAAGTGTTGTTGTAGGAATAGAGGCATCACTTGAAGGAGCACCACTAAAAGCACCTGGGTCTGAAATAGGAAAATTAGTAAAAACTGGACTATCTTGGGGAATAGGACTCAACATAGGCATTTGAGGTGTATGTGCCTGAACCTGTGGTGATAGTGCAACCTCTGAACTTTGCTGAACAGCCTGCTCCAAAGGTGGAAATGTAAATTTTGTTCCTTCAGTCTTTACTACAAAAACTGCAGAGGTTGAGTTTTCATGCCCTATGTTAGCTCTTTTTTGATTAATTTTTTCCTCAATCAGTGCACGAACATTCATACTGGCTGTTTGTAATGGTGGATTGTGCCCACTTCCTTCTTGTTTACGCTCAGCTTTCTTTAACTCCGTCTCTTGCTGAATTAAGAAAAAAAAAAACAACATAGGTATTCACAATGTTTTACACAAAGTATAATCATGCATAAAAAAACCCAAACAGAAAGGTCTCATTTCTTTCATTTGAGTTCTAGAAAGGGAAGAAAATGGTTATCTGCAAACGTTACCTTTTATTGTTAAACATTTCACATAAATACTATCCAATTCCAATACCAGAATGTACGAAATGGAGGAACAATATGCATCTGAATAACTAACTTTCAGCATCATGCAGGGAAAAATATGTTTTCATCTATAATAATTTATTTGGTCACCTTTAACTACTAATTAGGTAATGAATCACACATATAACACAGTGGTTTATTTATTTTAAAAATCCTCACCTCACTCAAAGAAATTAAATCCTAACAAGATTGAAAGAAAAATATTTTAATTACATAATCTAAGCTTGACTTCTTTTCAGTTTCATATGGAACTTGTCAAGTTTGATTAACATTTCAGAAAATATACAAGTACGTTATTTAAGTGTTCAAGATTATTATTATATACTACACCCTTTCATAAAATTGCAAAAATATGTACAAAATAATATACCATAAGAAAATAAAGGTTCTGATGACTACCAAGCTTTAACATGATCAACCAGTCCACTGTGGATCACACAATGATTAGAAGAAAAAAAAAGGAACAGATGTACAGTACAAACTGGAACAGACTGGTTTGTTTAGTTTAACATAAAAATGCTTCTTTGCAGGTACAAATTCACCCTAACCTATGACTACTGAAGAACAAATTGAGAGCATGCGGAATGCTGATTGGGAAGTCCGACTTTGTTTTATAGTTCCAAATAATATGCACCGACGTTAAATTTAATAAATGAATGTTATAATAACAGGATATATATTTGCTGGAGGATAAAAAAAGAAGACTACTAAAATTACTTCTGAGTTAAATGACACGAGTTACAATAAAATACATATATGTTTGAATTTATACTCTTCTGAACATAGGCAAGTTAGAAGTGAATTAATACAGGTGATCACATCAAAGAAATCATTAGTGAATGAAAATATTATTAGAATCTTTAACTGATTAAATAAAGACAAAATATATAAAAGTGTAGTCTTAATGGGCATACAAATTCTATATACATGATCTTTTTTTTTGCTGCAACAATAAAAAGCTGAAAATTAATTATGCTCAAAACAGAATTCTAAAAAAACAACTACTATGTATCAGTTAACCCTTTTTTTCTATAGATAATAAACTTTACCACAAGCATCACCAACTAGAATTTCCTTGTTAGCTGTTTCTACTATGAGTTAAAAAAGTACACTTTCCATGTTAGCCACTTCTACTATGATTTACCAACTACACCTTTCCTTGTTAGCTGTTTCTATTATTACTTATCAGCAAGGCCTTTCTGTATTAACCATTTTCTAAAACCTCCTAAATACATTTCAAACGTTTGTTTTCAGTAAAACTTTATATTTTATCCATTATTTTCTCTACTCTAACTCTATATGGAGTTGGTCAATTTGACCAACCTCGTAACCACCACAAAATAAAAGCAAAATAAATCTAAGTTACCACTTTTTCTTTCTAGAATGACTTCAAATATGATTATTCTATGTTTTTACTATGCACAACATTATGTGACAAATGTTGGGTAGTTTTTGAAAAAGCTACAACAAAGAGTGAAAATTTCTGAAATATAAAATTTTGGGTTAGAGCCTGGTTTTATAGTCCCCTCAAAACAGGGTTCTCATCTGATATATACTTCCTCACACTATATCCATGATAAAGTTTCTTCTGGGAAGTATAGAAATTTACTGCTAGCTACAAAGGAGCTACGGTTTGCTACTTGACCAGACATGTGCAACTAAGAAACTTTTTTAATCTGACTTTTTATCATAGTAATAAACTAGTACTTCTTGTATATGTATTATTGTATTTATCTCCCAAGCATAAAACTATTTAACCCTATAAAATACATGAGTTCATATACACATTTGCACACGTTAAGTACTTATACTGTAACTTTTAATGCACAAAATTTGGTAGACTTTTAGTAAATATCACAAATCTTTTGTACAGAAAAAATCGAATCGTTTAAATCAAAAATGTTAATTAAAGATTTGTTTGTGAATATATTGAGTCTGTTTCGTTACTAGTACAATTTTGAAATGATTTTCATGTTCTGATTAAAAAACAATTCTTCATCCCAAAAATCATTTGTGTAATCTTTAACACCTCCTAAATACATTTCAAATGTTTATTTTCAGTAAAACTTTATATTTTATCCATTATTTTCTCTACTCTAACCCTATACAGAGTCGGTCAATTTGACCAACCTCGTAACCACTTAAAAATAAAAATCAAAATAAATCTAAATTACCATTTTTTTTTTCTAGAATGACTTCAAATTGTAACAAGAAACTACATTCGTTTATCCTAAGTAGCTTTAGACTTGTAACAGTGTACATCTATTTATACTTAAATTTCATTGTTTATTACTCTGTGATTGACCTTTGAACAACTAACTACTACCATTCATGTCAATATAAGTTATAAATTACTTGGGAAACATGGAGCTGATGTTATGCTATTGAATTACATTATCCATGAGCTACTCCAAGTCCGAGCTGCTCCCATGCTTGCCTTGTTAAACATTTTATTATATTATTACTTATTTTACCTAAACTAACCTAAAGAGACCCATAATTTTATGTGTTAGTTACTTTTGTAATAATAAATAAAGAATAAATATGAAAAACACACAAAAAGCAGACAATTTCCCCATTACAAATTTCCTAGTTTTCTAACTATATGAGACAAACCGTTCATCCAAGCTAGTAGTTATCTTTCCTGTGGGAACGAAGCTTGTACTAACTGAAAAATTTACAATCCTCTGCTCAGAAAACAATACGTCATTCATCATTTGCTAGATGAAAACATTGGCTTTCTATTGGTTATACATAATATAGAATTAAACGTAAGAGAGAACTATTAACAAATCTTGAAAGAAGGGATGTGACAGGTGGGTGTGGCAAGAGGGGTCTGATTTTCTATTTGACAGCTCTGTAACCAAACAAAATTGAAGACTATTGGTTTGTCTTACCAATTATGATTTTATAGTGAGCAATTTAGGTTAACTTTTGTACTTATTGGAGGGGTGGTGAATAAAATACAGAAGAGAGGATGCCTAGAGAAAATATGTCACATTTCTCACACTAAGAGAAATTCAGGTTTTACTTAAATATTGCCTTATACAATTAAGAACTTAAAACTTGTATACTATTAAAATATGGATTATTAGCTATGATTTTATGCTATACTCATTGGTATAACATAAACAAAATGTAAATTAACTAAATTTGGAAAACAACTCACTAAAAGACAATGACTGTGCAGTTAGATCCACCTGTCATGAAAGTGTTACCCGATATTCAAATTTAACAGGAGTATAAAACTGAACTGTTCATTGTTTTGTACATATTTCCAAATTTGTCAATTTGAAAAAGCCAACTGAATGAAATGGAATATTTTTTTTACAGAAATGTCTCATAAGAGGCATCAAAATAACATACTTGTTGATTATTAGCAACATTCAAGCAAATATTAATAAAAGCAAGATACAAGGAGATTTTTAAACATTTCAAAATGTTAATGGGTTTACTTTGCTGGGTTGAGTTATATTTTTGGAAATCATCAAGTAGGTTGTATTTAATTCTACTATTTAGTTCAAAATCTAACTTTCTAGTTTACTTTTTTTTTCTTTTCTTCAGTTAAGGAGTCGTTGAAAGTGGAAATTCCCCTAAAGAAACTTAAATAAACTAAACTAAGTCAATGCTAGCATTGCTGGGTTGTTTTGGGATTGCATTGACAAATATAAGAACTTATACCTATGTAAACTACCTCATTTATTATACAATAATTTTTCTTTTTTACTATGAAGTTGGGTGCCCTCAAACCCCATCAACCCAAAAATGGTTGTTTTTTGGCATGAAATACAGGTTGAATTAGATCACAGGACATAATCGATAGGTTTCATAAATTAATGCACACACATACCTAAAGTCCTAACAAAATCTAAACACAAAATTTACATACTTTTTTGAAGTAACCACCATGAAGTCTCATGTGACCATTTAAAGCTGGTATGTTTTTGAATTTCCTCTGGCATAAACTGCATTCAACAGGCTTTGGTTCAGAGCTGAAAATATTCATAATTACCTTATTTGTATTTGGTTAAATGCAAAAACTATTTCAACAAAACATAAAACAATTTAAATAAAGTTATACCATGCAATCTGACAATACTTTTAAGTTTTACAGGTGTAGTAAAACTGACCTAAAACAGTTTTACTAGATTTTTTTTGCTTAAATTGAAATTTCACTTAGAACTGTAGTTCTCAATCTGTGGTCTGCAGGCCTTTAGGGGTCCACAATGATAAAGACTGACCATATTATTTATTCTAGTGCAGGGATATGCAACAACTATCTGCACCAGCCATCCCTAATTTTGAAGTGAAAGACTAGATGAAAGACAGATGGCTAGTCATCATGATTTACTGCCAACTTCTGGGCTACTGTTGTCAAACCCACTAGTGGGATTTTTTGGTGGTAACAGGACCCAAACCCTGGACCTCAGATCCACATTCTGGCATAACTACTGGGTTGCAATCTGCCCTAAGTTCAATGAAAATAATTTTTATATGAAATTTCATTAATTAACATACTTATTTCTGTAAGTGCTACATTTATACACTGTAGGATCAGCTTTCACATACAAACAAACCGGAATATCCATGAGGTTACCTTTGGCTCAAGAAGGGGGCTTTATGAGGGAAATAAATTTGAGAACCACTGACTTAAAACACAACAAAGGATCAAGTTGGTAATTTCTTAAAATATAACACAATGACTCACACACAAAACAAAACTCTACTAACTTGATTCCTGAATTTGTGGGTGTGGAGTTCTGTATGCTGTAGGATTTGTCCTGAAAATAAGTTTAAAAAATGAATTCTCAATGAATATAAACTTAACCAAATCTTAAAAGTATAAATTTTCATAATTTTAAGAAAACTTGTGCATATTTTAATGATAAAAGTATTAAAAACATACATATATCACTTTCAGAACTTTATCTACTGTAAGTTCAAAATTAATATACTAAGACTGATCTCAAAGGTTATTAAAGCTCCTGTTATTAACTGGAAAATGGCACAGTTCATAAAATTATTTGTACGACAATAAGTTTTTACAATGGACATCTTTTTTGTAATAAAATTCTAACAGTTTAAAAGCATGTTTACAATATTTCATTGTTGTATTTAATTAATTCATTCCATATGAATTAAGCCACTAGTGTCACTGAGGTATATGGACATAATACTGACTTCTAAACTTATAATTAACATGGATAAATATACAACAACCTTCAAAATTATGCCACATTATTACCTGTTTTTAATTTAAACCTATTTTCTTTCACTCTGAACAAAAGCATAATTTCACATTCTTAGAACTAAAATGAACTTCACATAGTTACTTACCTCTGAAATACTGAAAATACATTACTTGATTAATTGCTCTCATGCTGTCAAAAATCATGTGACTAAGTTCTGAATGTCTTTAATACAATTCAGAGTATGTGTCAACTTATCCAGAGTTTTCAATTCTCCCACAACCTTTTGTGTATGTGTCAGGAGAACATACACAAATTCTCCTTTCTCACCATAATGCAGGTTTTTTTAGTTGTAGTTGTAATGGAAAACCATATTTCTCTAAATTGTGGAGAGGTAGGTCGAAATGTATATCAGAGGTAATCCATTTGATATTAATTTTAATTCTAGAATGCAAAATTTAACCCAAGTAGGCTTACTTCTAAAATACTAAAAGCCATAATGCAACACTGAGAAAGAAGAGGGAACTAGAGCATGCCATAAGGACCAATGGTTCAACAAAAGATGTGATTAAGCAGAATTTTACAAAATCCCAAACTAGAGTGAAAATCAATGTACTGGATTTGTGGGAGAATTAAGTGGAGTGGACCAGATTCATACGAGACTGGACCAAAATTAGGACACTCAGAAAGAAAGGCATTTTTCTCAGCATGTAAATCACCATCCTAGAAGGCATTTATGTGCCTGTGAAGCCATGCACATTCTCAAGTGTGAGCACAGATGGTGGTATAACAGATAATCATGCACAGAGTGCAATGTGTTTTATCCTGTACATCAATGAGGAGACACAATGGACTAAGAACCCTACATTTTCATATGAAAACACCAGCTAATTCATTGGGCACCCAGACAGGGCTCAGGATGGATTAGACAATACTAGGACACATACAATGGGAACACCAAATATGGTTAAAAAAACGAAAAATATAATGGGTTTCCCATCCTGGTTGGAGCTATGGAACATCAGATGTAGAACAGTTGTGTTTTCTCAATGGGGTGGAAAGAGATACCCACTGAGGCATCACCCTTTCATGGGGCATCAGCACAGAGAGTGGAATTTTGTTTAAGATAATTGCAGAGGTATCTATAAGATGTGATAATCCCAACTGGATGAATACATTCAAACAGTGTCTCATATTAACCCTATTGCCCTGGGTAGCCTTTACTGCACATGATACAAGGTTTTAGCGTCTTATATTCAAAATTTTATTAAGCCACTTTTTATTTATGTTACACCAATTAGAATAGCATAAAATCTTAGCTAATAATCCATATTTTAATAGTATACAAGTTTTATGTTTGTAATTCTACAAGGGAATATTTAAAAAATTCCAAATTTCTACTAGTGACCCATGAGACACATTTTGTCTTAGCATGTCATCATCCCTATTTTATCCATCACCCCTAAAAAATGTATCAAATTAAACATAAATTACTCTATAAAATCGTTATTGCTCAGACAAATCATAACTTTTATAGTCTTCAATTTT
>NW_013667498.1:136398-138281 GCF_000517525.1 Limulus polyphemus
TTTTGTTGGGTTACAGAGCTATGGAACAGAAAACCAAACCCCTCCTGCCACACCCACCTGTCACATTCTCTCTTTCACAGTTCGTTGATAGTACTCTCTTACGTTTCATTATATATTACTTATAACCAATAGAAAGTCAAGATTTTCATCTATCAAATGATGTATTGTATAACATTGTGTTCTGAACAGAATATCGTCAATTTCACTCTGAGTACAAGATTTGTTCCCGTGGGAAAGTTAACGACTAGCTTGGATGAATTTGTGATGGCTCTTGTCACATAGTTAGAAAGCCAGAAAAATTTTGAGAGTTTGGGGAAATTGTCTATTTTTTGCATGTTATTAGTCTATATTCTTTGGTGCATTATTTAATGCGAGGTTTTAGAGATTACACAAAGGAAATTTAAGATTTTTGCATTGAGGAAAAGTATTATTAATTTTAACATGAAAATTACTTTGCACACGGATTATTCAAAGCAAATACTCAATATATTCATGGCCAAATCTTTATTTTATTAAAAATACTTCACTAAGAAATATGACTTTTTGTATGTGAAAGACTTGTAATATTAACTGAAAAACTGCCAAATGTTGTGAAGATATACCCACTATAGTTAGAGTTATTAGTATTAAATCTATAAAGACTTTAAATGAGTACAAAAATGTCACGTGGTCAGTCAAATTGACCAAGCCTGTATTGAGAGTGTTAACTGATTTTTCTTTAACCCAAGATGACCACATAATTGTTAAATGGGGTGTTATCAAGTATAGTTATGCTTAGATTACCATGTGAATGGTAACTACACACGTAACAGAGAACTGGGAATTTCATCTGGTTTGTAAAATTACAAACAGAGGCAAATGGAATCTCAAAGATGAAGAGACAATAATGTGATATAAATAAAATCTTAAGAATGTAGTCATTCATAAACTGACATCTTACAGATTCTACTCTAAAGATTTAACCAAAAATTCACTTTTACGATGTTGGGGCACCTCACAGCAAATCAGTCAGATTAATTGCACAAGCTAATTTGTTAATGTAACTGAAGCAAGGTCTGAGAAGTATGATTTGATGTAAGGTATAAAAAAACTTTTTCTGAGAACCACTGAAAGATTTGGTATGTGAAAGATAATGAATAGCCTTGAAAGTACATAACCATTTTTCTGAATGAGAATCAGTATTAGTCAGGGTAGATAGACAAAACAGATTAGAAAATGTTACTATCTCTCACAGCTCAAATTTTAAGTAGGAAGACTTGATCTAGGAATAAGTATAATGTGTTTTGGAATAATAAAGTATGTCAAGCATTGAGGGCATAGATATCAGAATGTTTTGTGAACAACATTAACAATAAAAAAAGTATGATTTGATGGAAAAATGACACAGTGAACAAGTCTTTAACTCTTTCAGTATGGGCTCGGTCCCTGGGACCGACCTCATAATCATTTTGTGCTTGTTATAGTTTTCATGCTATAACTTTTAAATTTATAAGCGTATGTAAACAAAATTTGGCAGATTATCAGTAAACATAACGATGCTTTCATACGCAAAATATAATTTTTTTTTTATCAAGTCTTAAGGTTTGTAAAGCGAAGTTTTTCTCAAGCCTTTTCTTTTCGCACGTTGCCAATCTAACATGTAAAATAATTTTCATTTTAAGATTAAAAATACTTCTATGCATCAGAAAATTTTCAAATTTCACTTGCTAAATCTTTATAATGTCCAGATAGTTATCACACATTTCGTAAGAAAAACTTTATACTTTATCTGCTATTTTCAGTTACGAATCCCTGTACAGGTTCGGTCGATTTGACCAATCTCGTAAGCACTTTAAAAAAGTTAGGAAATAAATATAAAATATGCCTTTTTCATTCTAGAATGA
>NW_013667498.1:139107-140398 GCF_000517525.1 Limulus polyphemus
TATTTACTTTTAAATTAAAAAACAGAGTAAGGTATAATACTAAAATTTGAATCATAATCTACAGTTTGATACACAAACTTAATGATATAAATTCATGAAATAGTAGTTCAATAAAATATTGAATGCAAGTTAACAAATGCGATGACATGGCCTTTGTCCCATGACCTGTCTGGAAAGGGTTAAGGGTTCAAAATGGGGAAAATAAAAAAATGTAACATTAAACCCAAGTTCCATTTTGGACAGTGTGTACGAACTTGGGGTTATTGAAAACAATGAGGATAAAACAGATTGATGGCATCTGTGCCATTTGACAGTAGCAGATAAGGCAGCTCTGTAACCAACTATGGAAGAAGGTGATAAGCCAGATTTATGAAAACAAATACATAAGGAGGGAATCAATTTTCTAAGGGGTTGAAGATAAACAAGATATATCTAATAAACAACACCAGAAGGCAGCCATAAATCGACTGACAGCCAGCCAAGGAAGAGATAAGGAAGAACGGACTAACATTCAAGCCACCCAGAAAGAGAATTTTGCTTCTTAGACAAAAGACCAAACAGCACCCAGCTGTGAACTGTAGATGTTGAATGTCATTGTGAAAAATGGACATTCGAGTTGCCTTAGATGGTTTCAGGAGAAAAAGTGGCTATAAAAAAGAAGTCATGACTAAGCTGGCCAAAGTGGAGAGATGAGTAAAAACCAGCACTCTAAGTAACTGATCTTGACAAGCACCATAGGAGGAAGACAATGAGGGTTGTAAGCATAAAAGAAGAGGTTCTTCCATAAATGACATTCACTGCCAGAGTATGGATCTGTAACTCAAAACCAGTAGAAAGGAAGATGACTGTCCAACATACAGATAGCAATGATCATGAGACGACTCAGCTGTTTGTACAGCCACTGAATAACCAAAGAGTAGAGGGCTCACTCCTCTGGGAGAAGTTCACAATCTCAAAAGTCTGCCAAAATGTTCATAACACCAGGAATATGAGAAGCTCTAAAGTGAACATGTTGAGAATGAAGCCAAAGAGAAAAAAAAATGCAGCAAAGCAAAGGCTGCAAGAATGAGTACCTTTCCCAACTTTTGATGTATGCCACCATTATAAAATAATCTGCATGATCCAACGCTATTCTAAAAGGGGAGCAGAAACTTACGAAAAGCACACCGAAGAGCCCAAAATTCCAACATTTTGATGTAAGCTATTGCTTCCTGAGGAGTTCAAGAACTAGAATGACACTCATTCCCAAACACAGTGCCTTAACCTGTGAAAAGGGACAGGAAGAAAGGAG
>NW_013667498.1:140419-143638 GCF_000517525.1 Limulus polyphemus
GTTCTGAACTCTATGTTTAGCTAAACTGGAGAAACTCTAGAGTCTAGAGTGATGGAAGAAACAATTATGCTATGTGATAATAGGTCTGAATTTGGATGTCAATGAGATCAAGCTCAAATTGGAGGTGCTGCATGTGGATGTGCCTCAAGGAAATGACTTCATGATGTCAAGTCATTATCCTTAAAGTAGTAAGGATATCTCTGGTGGTTGGTGTGGAAGACAAAAAGTAATGTACATAAACTCGAAGGCTTGCATCACTATAAGAGATGGTTAAAATGCTTGTTGAACTGTGTTGATTCATAACCCCGGATGTACCAAATACTGTGTTGGTACTAAATGGCATTTGGAGCTATAGGTGATCCATCCAAGAGACTGGTCAAGTGAGTGTGTGTAAAAGACTGAGTGAATTAAAGGGTCAGAATAAGCCATCATCCAAGTACAAGTAAAAGTTAATGTCAAATGAATGGTGAAGAAATGCTTTGACTACTCAACTGAAACTATATGGAACTGAAGGAAAATGCAGTGTCTTGATAATCTACTCTCAAATATCAAAACTAAGAGAAAATTATGGGATGATTGATAAATAAGGATATGAAAATATAAATCCTGTATATACATCATCATCATCCAACAGTCACAATAAAAACAGTTTCAAACACCGTCATGCTTTCCATTTCGAAATGAGATATCTCCAGGTAAATAGTGAGATAAGATAAGTTTCCAATCTCTTGATCTCTTCAGAACCACAAAGAAATGGGAATAAAATCTTGGAGAAGAAAAGCATCATAGAAAATTCTGTCTACTCCTTTCTCAAGCAGATCAGAGATTTCCCGACACAGAATTTGTATACAAACTGCATTGAAAGGAAAAAGACATTAGGTGAACAGAAAGAGGATGATAATGAAAATTAAAGTAGAGACCAGACTGAAGGATACATCAAAGTCAAGGGTGACAAAGATGAACAAGTGATTTAAAATGACCCCTTATAGCCTGAATAAGAAATTCGACTGGAATGTAAAAGTCATTGTTTGAATTGAGAAGATCCACCTGCTTATTTCTACATTTGACCATTCAGTAGGGTTGAAAGGAATTAGCAGAAATCAACTGATAAGTAGATAAGGAAGGCAGGTCTAGAGGACAAATATTACTTGTTGATCGTCAAGAAGAGGATCAATCACCAGAAGTCAGTCAATGTGCTAAAATCCTAATCAGCTCTTTACACTATTGAACTGGAATACAGTTTAGTTGAAATTCCTGCAAAGAAAAAATGAAGTAGGACAGAAGCTCTTTCAAAGACACTGAAATGTTGGGATGAGAAACAAGTGCCTTGTAATATAGCAAAATTGGCTAAGATGTCAAAGGAACACAAGAGTATGTGATAACAGAAACTACATCAGTGAGAACGACAACTAATAAAAATTACAAGGTAGAAATTTGATCCTAGCTAAGGAACTAGGAAAATAACTAGCTGATAATTGTGGTGAAAAAGAAATTATCAAAAATGAGATAAATCATAGAGCGCATGGCAAAAAGTGAAAAATCTTCTTCCCTAATAACTGATCTGATGGGTCATGAACTTGAGATGTACGACGTGTAGTAAAAGATGGCTCTACTACTAGGCAACCCACATGACAAACAAGAGAAATGTGAGGGTTATTTACATTTTGCTGATTTTCAAGATCATCAACAACAACTTGAATCTCAGAAGAAAATGGAAGATATAAAGGTTTAAGAACTGAATCATATAACATGACATTAGCATCTCCAGGCATACAAGAAATAGGTTTAAGATTTAAAATACAACATACCTGAGAAAAACAAAACAAAAATCAGACCATCAAGAGCTTCAACAGGGTTAAGACTAGTTGATAAATGCTGATCTACAGACACTTAAGGCAAAAGGCCTGAGCACAATACCAGTTTATCACTGTGAGAAAATGGTGGATGTTCTGCAATCTGAATGTCTACAGATTGTGAAATCTACCAGGGACACCAGCAGATACTTAATCATTGATGACCCAAATATGTTGATCGATAAAGCCTGAAAACATAGCCATGAGGTCTTCCTGCACATTAGAGGCAGAATTTCCAATATTGGTAAAAGCATTTACATAATTAACTTCATAGTGAATAGTTAAAAGCATATGTACATTCTCCCGACGCATGCCCTGCATTGTGTCAAGGACATTCAGAACCTAGTCATTTTTGTTAAAAGCACATGAGCAACTCATCAGAGAAAAGCTGCTAGTCAAGGATCAAAATATTACTATCCTGCATTCCTAAGGAATTTAACTTAGCTTGTGAAATTTCATTTTTAGTTGGCTTTCCTGGTTGGGAATGCATGGTCCATCCATATTCCTTTAGTTATGACTAATGCAAGTGAACTATTGCATGGATTAAATAAAAAAATTCATGAGGAAATGCAACATTACATAGGGGAATGTAATCTTCCTGACAGCTTTCCCTTGAGTGAATGTAATTTTATTTCATTATTTATGGTGGTAAACAAAAAGATTTAAAAAGACACACCCAAAATCCAAGAATCTAAAGGACAGAATATCTCAAACAGCTGATAAAATATAGGTATCTTTGCAAATACAGATAACTGAAAATAAGCCTGTGACCTGAGTGAAATATTGAATCGGTGCTAATGTGCTCAAGATTGGCTGATATTAGGATCAGATTTTGACAATCTGTATTTGTGTGTTTGAGATGTCCCTAATGTATATATACTAGTGGCATGCATCAGACTTCAAACTCCTCTTCAAGTAAATCACACACTTACCAGACTACAAAGAGGATGCATTTTCATCAAAATACAAAACAAGTACAGGGATCCCTCGATTAATGCGTTTCGTTTAGTGAGCTTAAATTTTTTTATAACCAACATTCTATTAGTGTGTGCATAATATTCGATTAGTGCGGTAACACACCTTTCATTTTAACCATAGTAATTAAAAAGTAAGTTTTAGGCACCGAAATTAATTTTTTTTTAAATTAAAAATAGAAAATGGGTAACTATTTTACTTGTCAAGTTATAACTAGAGTGTCCACTCCGACCCCCCAGGGTATTTTAGCGATTTTTTCAAGTATTTTACCCCGAGGCAAATATTTACTATTTTACTGAACAAATATTTTTTTCATAACAATAATTCATAAAAACCATCGTCCTCATCAAAATCATCGTCATCATTATGATCGTCGTTGATTATAGGAAAT
>NW_013667498.1:144193-145992 GCF_000517525.1 Limulus polyphemus
GATATTTTTTAAATACGATTTATAAATCAATAAAATTCTTAATCAAGTATCTTTTATTTCAAATATTTTTTACCCCGGGTTAATTTTTTTTCACGGGGAACCGTCTCTTTTCAATCTTAAAAGAAGAATGGATGGTTTGAGAAGTTCAAGAAAAGAACTAGCCTGCACAATGTAAGAATTACAGGAGAAGCAGCTGGTGCAGATAAGGAAGCTGCTGATGAATATTCTGAAGTTCTGAAGAAAATTGTGGAAGAAGGAGGGTATTCGGAAGAACAAATTTTTAATGTCGACGAGACGGGGTTATTTTGGAAAAGGATGCCTTCCAAAACTTTTCTGGCCAAATCTGAGAGTTCCCAGTCAGGATATAACGCTGCAAAGGATAAATTAACCCTTTTATTGGGCGGCAATGCTAAAGGAAATTTGAAATTAAAGCCTATGATTTATCAAGCTCAGAATCCAAGAGCTCTTAAAGGTATAAATCAAGGACAATTACCCATAATATGGAAATCTAATAAAAAAAGCATGGGTAACTAAAGCTTTGTCTGAAGAATGGTTCGTCAAGTATTTTTTTCCAATGGTAGAAGACTTTCGCCGAAGAAGAAATTTAGATTTGAAAGCTTTGCTTATTTTAGATAATGCCCCTGGTCATCCTTTTGGTCTCGATTCAATGTGCAAAAATATCCAAGTGACATTTTTGCCCACAAACACTACCTATTTATTGCAACCAATGTACCAGGCCATTATCGCGACCTTTAAAGCATATTACTTGAGAAAGACTTTCAAGCAAACGATTCAAGCAGTATCTGGAGAGAATTCTATGACACTAGTTCAATTTTGGAAGAAATTCAGTATTAAGGATGCTATTGATAATATCCATCAAGCATGGAATGAAATTTCAGTTAAAAATATGCAAGGTGTTTGGAAGACAGTTCTTCCACACTGTGCACAGGTCGTCACAGGCTTTTCAAAAGATACAGAAGAGGTCATTAAAGAGATTACTCATATTGGAAAAGAACTGGGCTTCGCTGAGGTTGACAATGAATTGCTAGAAGCTCATTCAGAAGAACTAACCAATAAGGATCTTATAAATTTGGACACTCAGAGAGCATTTGAAGACATTGATGAATGTGAAGAAATTTTACCTACCCGCCAGCATAAGAAGATGATGAAGAAGGAATTAGAAGAACTTTTCACGATTATTGAAGAATTTAAGTGAAAATGTTTAGAAACAGACCCTGATGAAGATAGAAGCAGTCAAATTTGCAGAAAAATTGATGAGGCAATTTCTCAGTACCGCCAATTATATGAAGAACAGAAGAATACGATGCGATAAGCCACTCTAAACAAGTTTTTCATAAAAAAATCAGACAAATAAATTTTAATTCATTGCATTTTTTTTGTACTGTCTTATATACCTATACTTTGATTAAAAAATATGCAAAATAGAAATTAATTGAGAACGTGAATGAAAATTGAGGTACGAATTACATGATCTCCTATAAGTTATTATATTCGATTAGTGCGGCTCTTTTAAAGAACACATTAACCGCACTAATCGAGGGATTCCTGTATCGGTAAAGTTGTATTCGGAAAGAATAAACCAGTTTTACTTAAGAAAGGACTTGTGTCGCTAAAGTTTCGTCGGAACGAATTTACAGAAAATTAAGTAACGACTGGAGGCATAACAAATTGGTGTCAGAAGTGGGATAGAAAATAAAAAAAGAATAAGAAGATGGAAACGAGAGGCGGAAAATCAAACTACAGCTTAGCAGATTTTATGGCGGCAATACAAGAACAGC
>NW_013667498.1:146002-180004 GCF_000517525.1 Limulus polyphemus
GAGGTACAAATTACATGATTTCCTATAAGTTATTATATTCGATTAGTGCGGCTCTTTTAAAGAACACATTAACCGCACTAATCGAGGGATTCCTGTATATATTAGATGAAATTGATGAACTCCTCCTCTTACATTCATTTTGCTGTAAACCTTTAAACAAATCAAGAAAAATTCAAAAAGAAAACATGCATTATGAAAGGCAAGTAAACAAACTTACCAATCTGATCTTCTAAAAAATTGGATTGTAAAAACATGCTGAATTCTTTAAATTGGATTGGTATCGGTGGCCGATACGGAGATCGGTCGCAGGCTTAACTGAAAAATTATTTCTTATATGAAGATATCATAAATCACAACTACAAAAATTCTAATATGTTTCACATAACTAATTAGCAGGAACTTGAACATGAATCAAATAAAGAATAACACAAATGCAAGTTTACCTGAATCCAAGAGTACGATATCTGACCAGCTGGGTGAGGAGTACGAAACAAAGGAAGAAATGATTGTTGGGAAATATGCTGCTCTTTTGATTGTCCACTGTGAATTAAGTCAATAGGCTGGGAAGGAGTCAATAGCTGCTGTAGCAAAGGAGTGTGGTTTTCTACATGTGGAGCTTCAGGAACAGTTGGTGTGTTTGGAACAGAGTTGGTGCCACTATCATTTGGTAGTGAATTAGACATTTCTGAGGAGAAAACAGTCTGCTCCTGCTGTTGAAGAAATGGAAACAGGCTTCCTCCTGAAGTGATGGGTGTTGTATCAACACTAGCGTTGACTGAGTGGCTGGTTAAAACTGTAGGAGATGTATTTCTCTGAGAAGCCTGAGACTTGGATACAACAGGAGACAGTTGCTGAGTTTCCTGACTATTCAATATTCCTGGTTGTTGCTGCTGATGTTGTTGAGAAAAATTAATCTCTTTGCTTTGATTCTGATGATCTGGAAGCTGTAAAGAAGCTGTTTGTCCACTTGTTTTGATCACAGCTGGAACATTTTCTGAAGTCTCTCTTTTTGCTAGTGTTTGTTCTGAATTTCTTATGCCTTGTGAGTGGAGAGCATTCTGCCCAAAATTCTGTGCTAAGAGAAAAGCAGCAGTATTTATGGTCTGAGGATTCCATAGTCCTTGATTATTCTGTCTGTCATCCCGTTTATTCCCAGAATCTGTTGAAACTTCAACTTGTTGAGGAGTGTTCTGATGGAATGCTAGAAACTGAAGTTGTGATGCTGCAGATTGTACAACTGAGCTAATCAGCTGCCCATCACTATCTGGAACAATTGCAGTCTGGTGACTTTGACTACCATGAGGCGGTGCATATTGGATTCTATTGGCACTGGAAGATTCAGTTAGAACAGGAGTCATAGCACTGGTTATAACACTTGTTGGAAATGAAGAGTGTAAGGATGTTAGTCCTACATGTGCCATGGCTGGTATCACAGCAATGTGACCAGGCTGAGGGGGAATTGTAACTGGTGCTTGGGTAACAGTGTTATTATTATGATGATTTTCTTTGTGCCGCCTCAATGACCTGGCATCACAATAGCTTTTTCCACAACCTTCTGCATCACAAGCAAATGGCTTTTTGTTTTGATGGGTGAGCATATGGCCATTCCTAACAATAAAAAAAAATAAAGCAATTATTTGTTTTTAATTGTTATATAACATTAAGGTTTTTAAAAATGAAAAGTTTTTGATGTGCATATCTTTTAACCATTTTTTTAAACAGGTGAAGCAAAAATGACTCGTGTAATTACATGATCTATCGTTTACAAGAAATTACTCAATATCTATATACATAGAATTAATTTAACATAGTAAGCATGCACTTAGTTTGTATTTTAAGCAAAGCACTGCACAAACATTCTGTGAAATTGTGATCTTTGCCAACTGAACACCACAGTAATAAAGGAATAAAACTTTGTATTGATATTTCCTGGAGAATTATGTATAGGAGATTGAATCTACTATATATGTACCTAAAGTTATTTAATCAACAATGCAGATTATCTCAAGTTATTCTCATAGCTGTTGCTTGAAAAAATAAAATACCTGGTAGAGCCAAAAAATATGGATGACAAACCTAAAAAAGATTAACCATATGTTAATATGCATTACTATTTCTTGAACTAAAACTCTGAGAAAAACATTTGTTAAATTAGGTTAATCAACCTGATATGATAGAAATTTCATTTTTTACTTTCTATTGCATAGAAAAATTATTTCCTCTCATTTCTAAATTTTCTGTTTTGCTTTTTTAATGTAAGTTGTATGAAATCCTTTTTTAAGAATAATCACAAGTATAGATACCTGAAAGAAAATATTCTGCGTAAAGAAAACATACGTCATATTACTATGAAAAATAGTAATACCATGTAGTTTACAGTTCAAAGAATTTTTATAAATCAGTAAAAATAAATGTCTCCAAAAATTTCAATTTATATTTTGAATAAACTATTTTTTCAAGAACCACACAGTTATCATTGACACTTACATATATATTTATACACCCACACACACCCACAAATTTGTATAGAAAATAATCTTTGTATATGAACTTTGCACTAAACAAGTACTGAAGAAACTTTTGAGTACGTTTTTAAATTTTAGATGTAAAATTTATAATATAAGAAAATTTATATGATAAATGTATATTTATTGTTTTCTGAATTTCTGACATTCCCTTTCAGTCTAACTTTAAGTTTCTAATTTCTCAGGAAGATATGATGGTCAATAAACAGAAGATGGACAACAACTATTTATGTGTGGGTAGGTGGAATATACGCAGTCAATTTTTTCTTCTTCTAAGGTTAGACAGAGAACCAAGAGTAAGGTTTTAATGACGGTCTCTTATTTTAATAAAAACCATAAAAGAATCTATTGAAGGATTTTATTCATACTCACAAATGATCTTGTCGTTTGAAAGCTTTATGGCACACCTGGCAAACAAACTTTCGTTCATCACTATGAGTGAGCTTGTGTTTTGTGAGTGCACTGGAATTGGCAAACACCTTGTTACAAACTGGACATGGTTGGTTCCCAGGACGATTTGGAGATGAAGATTTTATTGGTCGAGATTTAACTTGCAGTTTATTCATGTTAGTGTCTGTTGGTTTGCGACTACTTCCTGCAAAATTTGTCAGTTTTTAAAATTCTTTTTCATTGAATATCACTCTAAATAAGCCAACTTAAACCATATCTTGAAGCATGCAGTTACACAGGGTTAGCAGTATCATCATATCCACTACTATAAGCTAAATACAGAAAAAAAATCAGTTATAAACAATACCATATTTGGTTCTAAAACCTAAGTATAAATTGGTTTCTTTCCTTCAAAACCATTTAGAAAAATTTAACTTACAACACTTGTGGGAGTGTCTTAAAAAGAATATATAAAGTATTGTAGGATTATCATTGTAACCAACCCACAGAGCTATACAATTACCACAAGGAAATTAGTTAATACTTAAGCTCAATACATGTTACATTTACCTAAATAGTGATATATTTAACATTTGTTCTGGATTTATTCTGTCAATATATATATATATATATATATATATATATATACACACACATATATATTCAAAGCACCACCAAGTTCAAAATACTGTTTGTTTCTATTTGTGTACTGGATAGGTTGGTAATGTTTTTTGCAGCTTTAAAACTGCTCTCCAGCCAACTTACTTTAGAGAAGAATATATGTACATAATACATAAAATAGATACAAATTTTAAGGGAAAAAAAAATATATATATATGTATGTGTGTATAGACAACCATCCCAGTAAAATATACTTTAAAAAGTCTTAATGAATAATGATTTGTTATATTTACCCAAATAGTGATATGCATATCATTTGTTGTGAATTATTTTATCTATATAATACATACATCCATACGCACACATATCTTTATATTATTACTATTCAAAGCACAACCAGGTTTGAAAAAAAATTTTGTTTTTGAAATTTACATTCTGGATAGGTTAGTAGTGCTTTTATGGTTTTAACACTGCTTTTTAGACAACTTACTTATAAAAAATTTGGCAGTACTTTGAACCTTATGTGAATTTTTTATGTTTTTAAATTGTGCTTTATTATTTTTAAGTTTTAATCATTTATGAATTTTACGTAATACACAACCACTATTTAGAACATTTTTATTGGGATGTGTTTATATATATTTCAACTTTGTCAAAGATTATTTGTATTTTATGTATTCAATATTTTTATATAGATTGGCTGAAGAGCAGTGTTAAAGCTGTAAAAGCACTACCAAACTACCAAGAATATAAACAAAAACAAACAATATTTTGAACCTGGTGGTGCTTTGAATATATATATATGTATTAAATAAGCTAGAGAAGATCACAACCACATATCTATCTATATGTATATGTGTGTGTGTAATATATATATTTCATATTTTGTAATACACTTACTTGAATTGAACAGTTACACAAGATAGTAAATTTTCTCTGGAACTTTTTTTTTCCATACATACTTATGCACCATTAAAATATAAAGTTGGCTTTAAGAATTAAAACTCAATTAAGTTAAATGTAACCTCCTTACCTAACAGTTTTCCAGAAACACTAATTCCACCCAAACTATCATTATGACCCGAAGATTCAACAGCAGGGTTAAATGTCTGAGGTGAAAGATGCAAGTTGTGACTCGTTTCCATGAAGGCCTCATGGCCTACTTCACCATCTAATAAACTGAATGTTGTGTTCGTAGTAGAATCTGGGAGTCGAATGCTTCCTCCTACACCAACAGTCATTCCAGGAACAAGCAGTCCATCAAAACCTGTTAGTGAAGACGTAGTTGGAACCTCGTACCCCCCTTCTTGCAACATATCATGTTCATTATAATTTATGGCACTTAACATAGCATCACCTCCTCCTTGATATCGCAACATCTGGTGGGGCCGAGAAAGAATGCTGTCTGTTAGACTCGTTAGACTAGGACTTGGATGTCCAGCATCCTGAAGGGAAGACACAGCCACAACTGACATGGGGGATAGCCTAGAATCTACTTGCACTTCAATGTTGTTAATACTTTTCTCCTGCTTATCATCAGAACCCAATACAGATGATTTAGGACTGATGGATGAAGTTGAGAGGAGCTGATGTGAAGGGGAAATCCTTGTTTCTTCAGTTAAGTTACAAAGTTCTTGTTTCACAACCCCTTTTGTATCTAATAGCTGACGAGCAAGACTACTATCTGGTGGAAATAGATACAGCTGCTGGTGTCCAGCACCACCTGACAGAAAAAAGTATAATTACATGTTAAAGTTTTTAACCAAAATACAAAATATTCATGTAGTCTAACATGTACAGAATCGTTCTAATAGTACTGTTTAAAGTGGTTTGTCAAATACAAGTTTTAGTACTTTAGATGAGTCAAAATAACATCCATTAGCACTAAAATATGTACAAATCCTGTTTAAGGGAATGATTTGTACTCCATGACTTTTCCAGAACTTTGGTAAAAATTTCCATGACCACACAAACAAAACTCACAAAACCGCCACAAGGCAAGTAGACACACACTAAAGATAAATGAAACTAACTATCCAGGCATTTTTATAGTAATTTAAACTACCATTTAAATCACCATTTGCAAGAGTTCTTCCTCTTTCTGAAACATGTCATTATCATTTTTTCAACAGGTGTAATACTCATGTTTAGAAAGGTAGTTTGCATTCCAACATGAGAGAAAGGAAAAATATTTTAGTTTACAATTTTAAATCTGTATTCTATATACAATTTTAGTAACAAGTTCATTCTAATTAGTTAATTTTAAATTACACTAAATGTTTGTTGTAATCATTGTTGTGAGGTGAATAAAAATGACAGCAGGGAGGCAGAACTTGATTTTAACGACTAAAAACTTCCTCAGATGACCAACTTAAACCCCAATGTTGTCCAACGGACGACTAGTGCCCTAGTACACACACCCTCACCCAAAACATAATCTCAGCCTACTGTACACTTATCCATGCCCACACTACACACAATCCTCGACCAAAGTCATCATTAAGTTCCTTAATTTCGAACTCCAAAATCTGAACCCCCACAATTCATTTTTTTCTTTAAAAACTATTGTACTTTGTAAAGAGAAATGTTGGTACAATCCACCAAAAGGGGCTGAAAATGTTAGGAAAAAGTTTACTTTTGTGATGAGCTAATAATGCTGTTTTAGTCACTAAAATTTCTATCATGGACAAGCTGCATCTTTGTGCTGCTTTATGCACATAAATTTAGTATGGAGTTCAACTGAGCATGAATAGTTGTGTGGTAACAAAGTACAGTGTATACAGCTTAGTTAGTTACATCACCATACATTGTATTATGTATGCAAATATATGGGCAGGAGAGAAAATTAATGCTGATAACATGAATATTTAGTGAGATTAATTTCTTGTCTAGATGCTTATGGCAATAAAACCACCATGGTTGTCTCAACTTCTTAGCAATAAACTTTCAGTAGGAACTAAATCAATCAAATTTACAAAATTCTCAGAATTTTCAATGTCCCAGTTGACCATTTTCTCATCAATGTACTTCCAAACACAATCCCGATGGTTGACCTTTGGTTTACATCGCCTCTCCTCGTGGATTTTGTAATACACATCACTGATTTTTTTAGCACTTACTTAACTTTGGAATTTGTTTTTTCTATTGGTAGGGATTACAAAGTCATACAATGTCACCTCAATGAAATCCAGTCTTATCAACATTAACATTACAAAGACTTTTCATTTTATAAATAGCTGATTCATGTCTTTCCTGGGGTAATGTTATGTATGACATTGATGATGTTTCTTAACTCCTCCATATATTCTGTGGAAAGTGATGAGTGACTATTCTTTGGAACCAAAAACAGAAAGCCCAATGGTACTTTAAGTTCTCTCCTAAACATTAGTGATGATGGCTGCCTGTATCTTCAAGTAGTGCTATTTGATAACTCATAAACAGCAGTGGAACATCCTGATCCCAATTTTCTCATGTATCTCTCCACCATGCTGTCAGAAAATGCATTAGGGCTGCTGTTGTAGTCTTTTTGATCCCAAGGATCTAACACATTTCCACAAACAAGGTGGACCCAAAGTTCTGCCCCTGATTTGAGTGAAGTTCCATAGGCACACCAAATCCTAAACAAAATTGTTGATGTGTTTCCTTGTTTCTGATTCATGGTTAGGAACAACATATGCTTCTGGCCATTTGGTGAAATAGGCCATCACAACCATGATGTATTTATTCCCAAAGTTACTCTGTGGCAGAGGACCAAGCACAACGACAGCAACACTCTCAAATGGTGCTCTAACACAATACTGCTGGAGTTGCCCATGCTGTTTCTTTCACGGGCCTTTTCACTCACAGTAGAGTTATTGTGTTTTACACTAATTCTCTAGACATCCCTAGCACCCAATCCAATAAAAGCATTCTCTTAATTGTTCCAGCATCTTCTTAACACTTATGTGTCCAGCCACTGAAAAGTTATGAAGATGATGGAGCACTTCACATCACAGACTGTAGAAGTAACAAATGAAGTTTTATCTGTAATGTAACAAGCCCTCTTGTAAACATAATGAATACCACTGTGTCCAACACATCTTTATCTTTGAGCTGTATGGAGCTGCTGTTTGCTATGAAGATCTTTCTGTAATGTCACATCTTGGATTACACCCTGCTGTCTTTAGGTTGGTAGTCTTTACTATTTTGAGCTTCCTTTTTCTCACAGTGTTTACAATTTTCATTTACACATGGTTTTTGAGATAATTTGTCAGCATTTCCATGGTCCCATCTAGGGTGGTGCACAAGTTGTACTCCTGGAATTTTTTGAGCCATCTTGCTATTTGGTCTTTGGGATTATGAAACTTTATCAGCCACTTTAGTGCAGCATGATCTACTAGAGAATCATTTTACTGAACAATGATAGGCAGAGCACAGTCCAATATATCCTCTTACCTCATGCAAGTTCTTTGCTGTTGGCCAATTATGAACAGAGGCAATCTTACATGGATCTGTATATACTCCCTTTTTCTTGAATATATGTGTCAGGAAACTCACCTGTTGAAAGAACAATTCACACTTCTTGGGATTAAGCTCATGGTTTTCTATCTTCAAGTGACCCAGAACTTTCCTTATCCCTTCATAAGTATTATTAAAGGTATTCCCATGTGCAATCATATCACGCAAGTAGCCAAATACAATGTTCCAGGGTAATTCAGACAGTGCACTCCATTAAATGTTGAAATGTAGCATGTATATTACATAACCTATACTATTTGGTGAAAATATTGCCAAGTCCAATCCATGTAACAATAACAAATTAATTTCTTTCTTTCTCAACTTACAGTTGTACCTGTAGGCCCAAGTTCACATTTCCACTTTCAATGGATTTACTCACTAGTAGTACTATGACTAAAGTACAAATAAACGTACTTCTACAGCTTCACAGCTAATCAATCGAGTAACTGAATATACATGATATGTAATACTGATCCAAATACTTCACTGAAGGACTGTCACTCTATCAACTGAAAACTTATTCAATGCTTCACTGATTCTTGTTATTTATAATTTAGCCTTGTTTCTAGACACTTAGCAAAGTCTTTCTCTCACTAATATCCAAGAACATTTTAGGTATTCTAGGACTACTTTTATAAACAAACTGACTTGATCTTAATGTCATGTACCTTTTGGCTGACATCTAAATTAAAATACTGAAAACACTTCAGTACTTCAGTCTAGATGTATTGATTCTGTTTCAGTGAATCAAATTGAACCAATTCAGTAAAGTGAACTGAACTCCCATCACTAGTGTTTTCAGTTATTTTCCATAGTTACATATTGGGCATATAAGCATAAATAGCACACACACATGCCTATAATGCTGCACTAAAACAATTTTATGTTACTGCTAGAGCATAAATGGTAAACATGTTTGAGCTTCAAAATGTTCACATTTTTATTAAATCAAATTATTTAATACCCAGAGCAGGCAAAAAAATAAAAAAATAATTATGAATCACATTGTCTATAATTTAAGCATTTTACATTTTTCCAAGACTCAACATATGGAAATTTTGATTTTAAAATTCCAGCACTTTTCAGGACCTGTGCAAACCCTGATTACAATAACTTAAAAAACCACACTGCCTATAGTGTCTGTGGTTTTCCAAATGACAGTTTTAGCACTTTCAATGAGTCAACCTACATTAACACTAGAATATGTATGAATCCTTCTATTAAAAAAAGCTTAAAAACATACAATGTACACACTATTTTGTTTCACAAAAACACGTCAAGTTGCTGAAATAGAGTTTGACAGAAAATTAAAGAGAAAACAATGAAACTAAACATTACTAAATTTTGAAAATGAAAATACTAACTAAACGGTAAGTGAAGAGCAGCTTGCAAAGATTCCCCATTTCCGTGTAATGTCAATGTTTCAGCAACACTTGAAGGTGGAATCATAACATAGGCTTGGCTAGAAATAGACGAGTGGTGGGTAACGCTAGTCAACCTTGATTCTTCACTTATTTTGAGGGTTGTTGTGGAAGGAGAGGTGGGTGGAGAGGACGACTGCTGCTGAAACCCTGCAGACATTCTATTCTGTTCTTCGAAATCGAAGCCAAGTATAATTTAGAATTTTATTTGTTTTGTGAAGGTTATCCATAAGGAGAAAATTATGACTTCATTCGTAGAGTTGCTTTTTTCTGTATGCTTCAGGATAGTAGTTCCAACTATCCCCATATCAATGAATCCATTTTTTTCTAGTCTCTACATGAATCTGAAAGTATACAAACAGGTAAAAATGATCTAATATCAGTAATTTAAGAAAGAAAATCAAGCCTAGCTAAAACAAAGCTGTAACAGCTAAAATGTCTGGATGATGAAATGTTTATAACATGTTTTCCAATGTAAACCAGGCCATATGAAATGCAGGAGTTCATGTAAAAAATTGTGCAAAAAAAAATAAAATAAATAAATTCACAATTTTGGAATTAAGTAGTCCTACCTATCTAAATTAAAGCAATTTTTGATAAGGCTTCAACTTTTCTGCACTAGGCATTGGAAAGGAATGATGTACATTATAATTTACTGAAAGACTATCAAAATGACACAAACAAAAAATATATTTCTGATACAATGATTTAAGATTGTTTTTGAATAGTCAAGTTTGAAGACTTAAAGGTTATCTTAATGTAATGGGAATGGTTAATAATAAGTAACATTTTATATAGTGTTTCATTCTTTGACATGTAAAATTGATCACTGGTGCTAAACATAATATTTTCATATAAATAGTACCATCTGTTACGTATGGTATCCAAAGTACACTTAAATTATGTATTTTTCAATAAATTGTTTTCTTCTATGAGACTTCTCGTGTATTGCAAAAGATTTCTCCAACAGTTTTGCTTGTAAACTTTTAATTTCTGCACTTGCAAGATTCATAATTTGAGTTATTTACAAAGTAAACTGGCCATTAATACAAAGGAGGAATTTTGATAGTATTAATGAAAGTGTTTTTAGTTTTAAGATTTAGGTAACAAGTTCTTAGATGTTAGTGATAACATGGATCTCTGGTCTGAAACTATTAACCCTATGAATACAGCTGGGTCAAAGTGTGAATTTCATAACCTTTTAGAGAGTTACATTCAAAATTTAATTAAATAACTTATAACAATATATGTCTATAAACTTGGCATCAGTTTATACCTCAAATATTTTGTATTATCTAATTTTTAATTTCAAAAAGAAATAAAAAAAGATCTTAATCTTCCCTTCTCTGTCATGAGACTCATCTATGATCTGATTTCTTCCCTATAGATATCTTCAATAATACTACTTGAACAGTGCCTAACTGATTAGAATCACAAATTATACATAATTAAAAGCACAAATCTAAAATTTGAGCTTCTTACCTCCTTGATTTGCTGAGATACCAATAAATTTGTTAAACCCACCCATCTCTCTTATCCCAGCAAGCATATAATTATATGTGCATTAATGATGGACAGATTAACAACCATGATAAAAAGGAGATTTTCCTCTACATAAATCTTACAGTGGAAGGTGGAAGTTGAGAAGTGCTTGATTTTTGTTGAGCAAAGTCATTGCTCCATGCAATATTTTTTAACCTATTTATTCCTTAGTTAGAAAACTAGATAAAATTATAATAGTCGTAGGACATTCTATTCTAGTGACTGATATATTTTTTGTGTTTTCAAATGCATATTTGAATGCTACATGAATCATTTTTTGGACAACCAACTTAAGCAAGAAGAAATGAGGCTTAAATGAAGACCTCCACCTAACAGCAAGAGGTCTGGAACATGATTTAAGTGCTAAATTTCTTGTTTTTTTATGTATATATTTTATTTATTGTTAAATGTCTTTTAACAAAAGTGACTAATATGTTAAAAAATAGAAACTAATTTTAAGTAATAAAAATAATTAAAAACTTTATGCACTTAGAAACATGAGCTCAAATTATGCATGACTTGATTAATTTTATTTTACAGTGTATATGCGAGGGGATGGACATTTGGGTCTTGCTCAGACCTACTGCTTTCCATGAAGTGATAAATAGCTTCTCTGTATCAAACAACAACAAAAAGATGTGATAGAAGGTTAATAGTTGATGTTGTTAAGATACTTAAATTGAAAATCTCATGATAAATCAGGCATGAAAAAAAGTTTTTCATTTCATTGGTCATTGACAATTTCACTACAGTTAGCATTAACTCTTTCAACATGAGCTCGGTCTCTGGGACCGCTCTTGTAACCATTTTGTGCTTGTTTTAGTTTTCATGCTACAAATTTTAAATTAGTTAGCGCATGTACACAAAATTTAACAGATTATCAGTAACCATTACAATGCTTTCATATGCAAAATATTAATTTTTTATTAAGTCTTAGGGTTGATTAAGCAATGTTTTTCTCATGCCTTTTTTTTCTTTTTGCATGTTGCCTATCCAACATGTAAAGTAATTTTCATTTTAAGATTAAAAATACCCAGATAGTTATCAAATGTTTCTTAAGAAAAAAACATTATATTTTATTCATTATTTTCACTAACAAATCTCTGCACAGGTTTGGTCGATTTGACCGATCTCGATATCATCTTAAAAAAAAAGGAAATAAATATAAATGTTTAACTGTGTTTTATATTTACCTTTAAGTCATGAAATTGAATAATGTATAATACTAAAACTTGAATTATAATCTACAGTTTGATACCACACTTTATCGACATAAATTCATGAAATAGTAGTTCAATAAAATTTTGAATGCGAGTCAACAAACGTGATGACATGGCCTTTCACTCATGACCTGTCTGGAAAGGGTTAAGGTAGAAAACAATAAAAGATAAAATGTAAAGTTTCTCCCCACCCCCCAAAAAAAATTTTCATTTTAATAGGATGTTATACAGGTTATGTAAATGAAATTTGAAAACTGTCAAGTGAAAATAAGCAATTTTATTCTTAGCATGAAACTCACCTTTCACATAGACTGACTCAGTAAAGGATTTGCAAATTTACAGACATTATCTGATTCTTTTTGTGTACAACAGACTTCTAATGCTTATTAAAAGCTTCCAAATTTTGTGAAGATACATTTAGTACATTTAGAGCTATGAGTGTATAGTTTCATGGTTATATGGTTGTTAGAAGTTCTGTTAAATTGGCTGACCCCAAATACAGAATGGTTAACTGACAATACTACAGAGGCATAATTAGCAAGTAAATCAGCAGATTACTACAGTAAAGTCTTATTTTATGCCTTGTGTATTGTAGTAGTTTTAGTAGGACTACTGTTTAATGTAATGTAAAAACACTTTGTGGCTTTTCGTGAAATAGGTTGTGAAGGTTAAGATGAGAAGAAAAACACCTGCACTAAACTAGTTTATCTTATGAAGACATTAGTTATCTAGAATCTCTAAAGAAGTGATATTAGAATCTCTAAAGAAGTGATATAAGTTATCTCAAGTTTTTTGTTTTTCCAAAAAATAACTAATATTTATATTTTACTACTGATGATAAAGCATATTGAATTTTGGACCACACCTGTAACGAGTTATTCCATAAAGAATGAACAATCTTAGCAAATGGAGCAGAATGTGGAAAAGAAATTTCACTGAAATAACGCATCTTGATTAGAGAAATTTGGAAAGGGGAGATTAATACTGCAGAGAAATATAAAAGATTCAGGGATAATTACTGAGAAAAACTTAAAAACGATTTGATGTTTAAAACTTCTAGGGGTTGTATAATTTGCAGTAACTAGTCTGTTTGTGAAGTGGAATGAATAAACTGGAAATGCAAACATGACCACTAGGGATAATTATTTTTTTTAAATTACTCTTTGCTTAGTTGTAAGCTTATGGAGTGGTTTGTCTTATGATGTACTGTACATTTCAAAACAAAAATTTCTAAAATAAATTTATATGAATATGAATGGCTGCACTGAGGTTGGTTTTATTGCTCTATTGGGGGGAAGAGATGCTTTAACCTCTCGCTATGGATAGGTCAAAGTGTGCATGTCACGACTTAATTAAACTACTTTATCATCATTGTATATGAATAAACTTGGCATCAAAATTTAGTTAATAAATCAATATTTTACATTATATTAATTTTAAGTTTTTAATTTTATAAGGAAATATTTTAAGAAATCCTCAATCTCCCCTAGTTTGAGAATTGTGACATTTGCTCTCTAGAGCTTCCCTCTTCTCTAATTTATTTACCACCTCTCCAATAAGTACAGAATTTAACATAAATTACTTATTATACACAGATATTACTCGGGCAAAGCATAATTTTTATAGCTTTCAGTCTTGCTTGTTTACTGAGCCATAAACTAGAAAATCAGATCACTTGCCATATCCACTTTTTCATAAATTCCCAATATTTCTGATGTTTTCTACTATATTATTTATAACCAATAGAAAGCCAATCTATTAAATGATTTATTATGGTGTTTTCAATACAGGTAATTGTCTATTTTGTTTCCAATTTGAAACTTTTCTCATATTATTTACTCAACAAGCTTAGCTGAATTTTTAAAGGTTCTTATTACATAGTTAAAGCCAAAAAAATTTTGGCACTTATAGGACATTGTTTGCTTTGGGCATGTTACTTTTCTGTGTTCTTAGGTACATTATTTAATTAAATAAAAATTTAGTGTTGTAGCATAATTAGAATAAAAAGAAGACTTAATGTAGAAATTATCTTTTACAATGCTCATTAACGAGTCATGTTCTTTAGCACACAAGCTTTTAGTCCCTACAAAAAAAAACTCACAATGTGTGCAGCAGCACTTGACAAGTTTTGTAAATGACAAACAAAAATGTCCTCTGGACAGTTATATGGTTTATTAGTTTTTTTAAGTTAGAAAACAATCACAGTATTTCACTTTTTTTAACTTGTTATAAAATTAATCAGTACAGCACACAATTATAAGTAAGTTTTCATAAGAATTCTTCACTAACACAATAGAGGAATTTTAAAGTGTAATGAAGAACTCTTAAGTAGCACAACACAAGTTATTGTTATAAATTGTTAACATATCTCATATGCACCTGTGATTTCTATAGTAACAAGGCCATAGAACCATTCTTTGATCATGGTAAAGCTAACTATCCTTGTTCATAGTATATGGAAAATTTAACTTTTTTTGACATTAGTGCATAACTCTTTTATTATTTTCAGACATATATAATTATAAATTTCAAGCAACTTTTAACAAGTAACAATTATGACATTTAAAGTAAAAGTTAATTTGTGTATGTGGACTTCCGTAATATAAAATACTATTAATTTCTAATTCAATCACTTGAGGGCAAAATAGAGAATAGTGGTTTAATAAATTTGAAAAAGATGAAAATAGTAAAAACAAACTTATAGTTCCTGAACAATCTATCATTCTCACATGCCTGTAGGTAGGCCAACATAAGTCTTTGATATGTAATATTACTGAGTATTATTCTTACAACTTAATTTCCTTGTAATTTTGTAATACTTCATAATCCATTATGCGGTTAGCAATGGATCACATCAATACCTGTAAAAAAACAGGAAGGAAATCTACTTAAGATAAATATCCTAGTGTGTTTCAAACAAGTTTATAAACAAGTTATTTTGACTTAAATAAAACTTGCTCTCCCTCAGGCATGAAAAGTACATTGTGAGAATATTTAAAATGTATAAAAACAGATGAATGAATTAGAACTAGGTGTTTGTACTGGAACTTGTCTCTTGGTACATATATATATACATCCACTGGGGCTTGACACATACCAATCCATCCCACAATAAAAAGGAATAATTCAATAGGCATACCTACACAAGCCAGTATTGCAGCCTAAAATCTAGGCCACACAGACCTTATACAGCATGCAAAAGCATCTAATCTATAATGCATGAGATTTAATGTTGTTACTTAACTACCAAATAGGAAGCAAATATCTTATATTCTACGGCACTGGTCAACCATTAACTAAAACTTCACAAAACAGCCCATAGCATATAGCAACAAACACATATTTACATTTAATGATGGAATTTTTAAAATAATAACAATCTTATCAACTGTAAAATTTCCACAGTGTTTTAATATGCAGCAAAAATGTATGTATGGATATATACACACAAATAAAATTGTTTGGGGGAGAAAATAAACGATAGATTTACACCACTGGTGTTTTTTAACCATTGGAACATTGCCATGATGCTCTTTTCAAAAGTTTATCAAATATCTCATGAATGTTTATGTTGATGAATTCTACAGGATAGTTCCTTTTTTTGAAACTACTGTTTGATGGTGAAAAGTTCTTGTTGAAAAAAAAAATTAAGTAGTTGGCAAGGTGAAAAGCTTATGATGTTCACAGTTGAATTTAGTTACATTTGAAAAACTCATGAACAAAGCTTGAAAAATAAGCAAATCCAATTTTGTTATTTTGAAAGCATCTAGCATCAAAATGAGGTTGTTCAATATGTCAAAGAAATTGCACCCCTCCCACCCACAAGGAAGTTTGAAATAATTTTCTGCCAAGATCACCAACTTGTTTTTTGTGTTACCGATTTATCCTACAAAGAACTAGTAAATATGCAACTTTATCATCATGTAGAAAAAAAAAACATAACAATCATCGCAAAATAACATTCTCTTTTCAGCTTCCAATGAAACAAAGCCTATAAATTATGAAGTCTTGCAATTAAGATATTATGCTTAGCTATTAACATGTAATCCCCTTCCTGTAATATTTTACTGAGAATTTAATAGTTCTTTTAAACTTACATTTCGTTTTTAAACACCATACATAATAAAAGCTAAAAAATAGCATGTAACTAATACTGGTCAATACAAAAGAAAATTATTAAGTGTTTCATAATACATAAACGTGTCTGTTGACAGTCAAATTATATTTTAAAACTTATGTATTAAGATGCCATTTGACAGCTTGTGGTTATGTTTATTATTATAATTTGAGTAATTACTCTCAGTACTTTGCCAATGGCATCATAATTAGTTTTAGAAATATTTGTGAATGAAACTACTTACTAGGAATATAAACTCTTCTTTCAGGCAATCAGAATGTGGAAGTTACCATCTTGTTTTATGAAAATATTATTGCCGACATATGGAGGCATGAAAACACCTAGGAATGTGTCAAAACAGGCATTCGAACATGTTCCATTATAGCAAATAAAGAAAGGATGGTTTGTTTGAGAAATTTGTGAAATACTACACAAAGGCTACATATCTGTGCTAGCCAGCCTTGATGGTGAGCTGATATGATTAGAGGGAAAGCAGCTAAGTAGTACCTACTGGCAACTCTTGTCCGACTGACTAGTACAATTTATAGTATTACCACAGCCACAAAGTGCAGAGTATGACTTTGTGGCAAGAAGTCATAAACAACGAACTCTCAGACTTATAGTCCAATATTTAAGCCACTTGGCCATGCTCAGGTTCAGAAGAATGTTCAATCATTCAACTGCTTTTAATTTGACCATAGTCATGTGATAAAGTCAAAATTATAACAGTATTCTATAAAAGAAGGTTGATACTCCAATGAAAATATTTTGGAAAGAATTAGTGTGAGCTCTTAACTCATTATAAGAAAGATCCTTGGCAAACAGTCATAGGGAAAAATCCACCCAAATCTCCGTTTTCAGTTTTATCTGCACAATTTAATCTTAGCCATTAATATTTGTAATGCTAGTGTATTTGAGTAAGTGTTTATTTTTATTTTTTTTATGAGATAAAATTAATATGATGAAAGCGCAAGCCTTATAAAAACTCCTTCCTTGTTGACTACAGCACTATGCTACAGGAAAATTAAAGAACAAGCCAACTGTTACTACTGTCTAACTACATAAAATCTAGCTTAACAGATTATATGATAATTAGATATACGTGTTTGGTGAATAGTAATAATTTTATTGACTTATTAACTACTTGATAGAAAACCTTTCATGCGTGTACTTCTGTAAATACTACTAGAAAAAGAAAAAACAACAAAATAGCAAATGTTATTCACTCTTGGTGACTGACTAATGTGGCTTCCTATTTGTACCATTTTGTCATGAATCCAGAGTGAAATGCCTCATTGAATCTGGATACAGAATTTATAGTGTGGTTGACATACCATTATATAAGTTTCTTTACTTTCACTCAGAAGTTCATATTAATAAGTACTGATTAATTATTAATTCATGAGCATATTTTCATCCTAGTTAAGCAACACAAGTTTCTGGAAATAATGCTAAGCCAGGAGTTGGAATTCAAATTGCCCAATGTAAAAAATGATTTTTCTGAAAACAAAGATTTTTTTCTCATCATTAATTCTATTGTTAGAACACTCCAAGATTTATAGCAAGCCATGCAAGTTCCTAAAAATTCTGAATTATGGAAGTCTAACATACAAAAAAACCATTAAAACGTATGTAATCTAAACTTAAAGCAAAAACTAAATAAACAAATATACATATCACTTTAATTGACAAACTTTCAATTACACAGAGTAACAAATGTATTCAAATTAATGCAACAATATTATTATTATACTGCTTTTGTGTACAGTAGCCCAGTAAAGTTTGACTTTCAGCTCTATGAAGAATATGTAACATAATAAAAATTACAAAAACCTTTAAAACTGTTAAATAACTAGATTAGTAATTCTAAGAAAGTACAGAAGAATGTATTTGTTATATCCAGTGTGACAAGGCCTTTTGCCTAATACCAGGATTCAACACCTCAGATATGTTACGGCATAATAGTGGTCTAGGTGTTTATTGTATAATCAAACTGTATGAACAATCATCATAGTGTGAACTTGATTAAGTAAGTGAAATTTGATTATTTTCTATTTTATGTAAGTAATTTACAAATTAGAATTAGGGCAAGAATTAGTAATTCAATATTATTTATCATTATTAATTTCTATTTTTACTTGAATTCTTTACTCATTACCCAGAACTAGCAAACCAGTAAGTTACTGAAGTTAGTCAAGCAATCAGTGTCAAATGGAGAAGGCTGCATTAGTAATTCTAAGAACTTATGAGTAAAAGTAAAGAATGTGCAGTGAATCCTCTTTAATCATAATATATTTGTAGTGAAGTAACTCTTTCCATATTACTGAAACATCCATACAGTTAAGATCAGCCACTTTTAACAAAATGGACACAATTAATAGCATGCATTACTGATTTATTAAATGTAAGGGTGGACATGCAACTATTAAACAAAAGCATGTAAAATAACAAAAATATGTAAAATAAACATATCTGTTTTGTATCTATAATCAATAATGCTACAAATGCAATATTAAAACTAGCATATTATGTCATTATATTTACATATGCCATCATTTTGTTCAAACTAATAACTTACAAAATATAAAATACACAGTACATGTGGTGTTTCCTTGTAAAAACATACATCGTTTTAATGATGCTAATACTTCTACAGGACTTTGTTTTGGAGCACTAACTAGAAATGAATGTAACATCATAAATCAATCTGACGACCTCTTAAAAAATGTTAAATTTTATATATACATCCTACAGTGATGGTTTTCCTTGTAAAATTAGCTGTAAGCACGTATCCTCTGAAAGTGCAAATGTTTTGTGTTCAATAATTATCACCTCATTTCCTGTTCTTGACTTTAATGGAGTCATGTAAAGATCACTGAGCAATTTTTGTTATAAATACATGCTGTTCAGATTTGGAACATGAATATACAGATTATAGAGTAAATTACCTGTTGTGAAGATTTGTCAACATGAAAACTCATTTGGATTGTTTGATAACCAGACTAACGAAGGTTTACTGTATAACAGTAAGTCAACCATATTATATCTGCTATATTTAGTGCTAAAGAGGCCTTTTGCCCAATATCAGGCCTGCAACAAATACAGCAGTTGTTGAGACACTATTCATATTATCAAACTGCATATATAACAACTATTATGGTATGAAATACATTAAGTTGGTGAAGTGTAACTATTATCAATTTCATAAAAGTCAGAATGAGGTTTATAAATTTCCTTAACATCAAACTATTTCACAGTAAAAATTAAAGAATTTAGGAAGATTACAGCATCAAGTCTTACTAGAATGCCATTATATCATGTAGATAAGTGTTTATTATGAAGTTGTAGTCAATATGCTCTTAGGAAGTATATTTCAAAGTGGTTTGTGTGCTGTTTCAAACTAAGTTACTAAACATGCTAACTTATCGGTTCTCAAACTTTCTTTTTTTGTGGTTCAAGATAAGATCTAAGCACTCTGCTGATGATTCCTTTATATAATTATGTATCTTTTACTAAAGGGGGCCTACAGATTAAGAACCACTGGTTTAGATTATCTTATTGTTAGGTAGGAAAAAGCTATCATGCCTAAAAAATTTATAAATAGTTCACTACAATTTACTCTAGGAAGAATATACAACATCAACATTCAATTACAATATATCTCATGTTTAGGCCTGATTTTTTCATAGCTATTGTTCTACTTTTAGGTATCCAATCCTACATTTATTCTGGATATGCACTGTGAAGTTTTTCAAAATACATAAAACTAATTTCCATATTCTAACCAAACATGATTTAAAGAGGTAACGAGGAGACCATTTATTGCATTGCAATACTTAGTGTATATAAATACATTTCATAGTGCAATTAATTAGTTTATGTTTTACTAAATCAAAAGTAACAAGATATTAACACCCTTTCTCTTCATACATCAACAGGGATTGATTTATTGCATTGCAATACTTAGTGTATATAAATACATTTCATAGTGCAATTAATTAGTTTATGTTTTACTAAAGCAAAAGTAACAAGATATTAACACCCTTTCTCTTCATACATCAACAGGGATTGCAATATTAAATTCCCGCATTCCAGAGAAATTTAACTTTGCTTGATGTATTTCATCTTTTTAGTTGGCTTTCCTGATTGGGAATGCATGGTCCATCCATATTCCTTTAATTATGGCTAATGAAAGAACATATTGCATGGATTTAATAAAAGAACAATTAATGAGGAAATGCAACTTTACGTAGGGGAATGTAATCTTCCTGATAGTTTCCCCTCAAGGGAATGTAATTATATTTCATTATTTCTATCCTGTTTCAAACACAAAATATACTGTAACAGAATAATCACTAACTTGTGAAATTCATTTCAAATCTTTAACACATTTATCTCAATATTAATAGTAGTTGGGCCACTGTTTAGTTGCATGCACACTGAACTTGAAGTGCTGTTGACATGCCAATTTCCTTACGACTAGGTGAAAACCAATGGTAATAATACAATATTAAGAGTAATACCCTATAACTAAATTATTCCTCACGTTTACATTTATTTTGGACTGAAAAGGTTTTTTTTTAAAGTACAAAACTTTAAAAAAGGAAGAAATTCAATAATGATAATGATTTGTTTTTAACTATTTAGTTTGAAAGTGAGGTTAAATTGATTCAAGTTACCATCAATATGTCAACAAAGGAAAGTGGAGATTAAAAAGGATGGCTTCATAATTCTATTCATGCAACTAATTTCAAAATTCAGTTTCAAGTACTGCAGCCAGGATACTAATGTATTAACAAATTATTAATTTTCGTAATATTAATAACTTACAACCTTAATAATAAACCCAGTAACACACTAATTCAGTAAATGCTTAACCTCTATCAAATATCACTATTAGAGCTTACGGTGTCACTCATTTAGCAACATATTTTACTAGAACTGATACTAGTACTAGTAGTAGTATAGCCTAGTATAGGCCCAAGGTCTAAACATTACTACTATATTACCACTACCAGAAAACTGTTACATACTTTAAGTTTAATAATGCTCGAATTTATTATTTAGCTTGCTGAAGTTAAGCCTAAGTTTGTCATTAACTCAAGCCTCTTTAATCGCTTAATCTTAAATTAAAAGTACGACAATAGAATGTTTAAATATATTTCTCAATAGTAAGACCTCAATCGTATACGATCAAAATATTTCACTTTCACTTGTTCCACAACTATGTTAGAACTACAAAATAGGCTTAAAGATCCTGTGCTCGAGGATTTTGTCGTACATCTCGTGCGCGACATAGTGCTTGCAAAATCAGAAGGTATCTTGAAGTTATATCAAACCGTGTGCAGTAATAATACAAATAGTTATTCTAATGAATGTTGTATCAAAATTTGCATTTACTTACATCTGTTTCGCATTAACCCTTTATTACAAAAAATATCCCAAATCTTGCAACACGTAATGAAATACACATAGCCACTTTTCACCATATAACAATGTGCAGTTTCAAGAATATATTTAGTCGTCCAAAAAAATAGTGCCAAGGTCTTGACGTTTACTTCGTGTATTTCGTACTTAAGAGCATTTTACTTGTGACATGTTAACTTTATGAAAGTATTTACATGTATTAAGTTGAAATTAATTTAAAAAATACCAGTAAATATTCTTTAAAACCAACATTGCTGCATAACACTACAGTACAGAGACTACCGCTATTTTTAAGGAAAAGTAGTTCTCTTGGCGAAGGATATAGCATTGTGGGAAATCTTAGCCCTCACAAGGATAAATTACTTTCATCAAAATCTATGATGTAAGCCAAGGAGTGCGACCAATAGAAAACCTTAGTACATCACCGTTTGCCCTTTGCATTTTCTAAAACTTAAAAGCAGTGAATGTTAAACTGTACTTAGATTGACATCATGACAAGATGGCAACTTTAAAATTAAAGTCATACTTAAATTATGTAATTTCAAAAATTTCGGTAGTAGAATATAATGTAATCAAAATTAAAGTAAACATTGGAATTTTTCACAACAGTTAGTTAATAAATTCAGAAATCAGAATTTTAAGATTAGCTTTGGCAGTCTTCATTTTTGTTTTAATAAACAATCGAATGTTATATTGTTCAATTTTATTGTGATTGACATTTTGTTATACGTTCTTCTTTATTTTCACTCGTAAGCCATTAAAAAGATTTGGAATTTTAAAAAGCTATACGCTAGGTTTACACATTCAGTTAGGCTTAGGAATAATAAACTCTATGAATGATCTAAAGAATTTTTCTATTCTGTTCTCTTGACAAAAACATGAAATAATATGGCACGTGTTGCTGAAAGCAACGTTAAAAGAAGAAAATTAGCAAAATAATTTGCTAAACATTAGGAAGAATTAGAATATAATCTTTTCGTGGTATGTTTATTGCCAAATTCCGTCTGCATAATAGAATTAGGACGTGGTATAAGACTTAACAGCACACCGGTACAGTCGTAAACTAATAGTAATACAAAAAGGTACTAGTTCGGATAGTTACAAAAGTTTGCACTGTCGCTTTTATAATACAATTTAATTAATAGAAATATCGAAGGTGAATTGCGATTCCACAGTTTACTGTCATCCAATTTGTTTGAAACCTACTAGTGGTAGTACTACTAACCAAAGTACAGTATAATTACGTAATAGGCCTAGTATACGAATACTAGCCAGGGTGAGTCCGGATGGAGATCCACGTTGATGTAGAAACGCAAGTAGTGTTATTGCATATGTATGATGAAATCTGGACACTCCAGTACAGAGACAAAATGAAACTTTTTTTTTTTGAAGGAAGGTGTGTGTTTTAGAAGGAATAAGAAGGGGTTGCTAAATCACGAAAATAAGATATCTGTTAATAAATCTGGCTATTGTTTCACATCTTTACATTTAATGGCTAGTAAATACAACACCAATTGCACAACCTTAAGTACTATTTTGTTTTTATAATATTCTCATTATATCAAAAAATACTTTTCCTTTTTTGTATTTGTGTGTGTACATCTTTCCAAATATAGCATAAACAGATATTAAGGTATTTAAATTTTGATTTATATTATGTTATCTGATTTATATTAGATATGTTCACATATTAATTTTAATGTGTATATAGTGTACTTGATTTAATAATTCCAAAATGAACAGTGAAGGAGTTAATTTATAAACATCAATAAACTAAATGTGCATAGAAATATGTATAAGGAAGATTTCTAAAAAATATTCTTTTTTCTTCTTCAAAGGATATAGTTAAGTATTTTTTCATAGCTTTTATTCAGGTCATAATTGATAAATGTAAAATTATTAGTTTACTGTATAACAAATTATTAAATATGGGTTACAGTTTGCTTATAAAACACTGTCCATAGTGCCAATGGCTAGATTTCTTTCATATTGCTTTAAATGTAGTGTAACATTAGCTCAAATGATAATTAAACCACTCATTCATTAATAAAGCTTGTTACATCAAAATAATACTAAAAACTTCAGTTTGTGTATTTTATACCAGTATTAATGTTATTTTATGCATTGTATACATTAGTCCCAAAAGTCATGTATAAACTTTGAGCACAGTTAAAATGAATCTAGTTAACAAAGGCAAGGGTACAAAAGACAAAGAAAATTACATAAACAGGTAAAAAAAGTCAAAAAAGTATTTTTGAAAACAGTATCAATAACAGTTAAGCCAATTATTGAAACCACGTAAACCAACTGAGTTAATAATTAAGCTGTTATTAATACAGCTTTCTAATCAATCGGTTCACCATTATTGTTCAACACTTGCTATTAAACCCTACTGTTTTGTTTATCCTTTCTTATAATATGATTGCTTTGTACATCTATATATATACTTTTTACCTGTTTGTGTAATTTTTTTTGTCTTTTTTACCCTTGTCTTTATTACCACCGCTGAGTTAAAATATATTTTATGTACAAAGTGTACAATTATGTTATTGTTGTGACACGTTTGTTCATTGGGTGGGTTCTTATGGATTATCTAGCTGGTAAAAGTAATGTGAAATCCAGTCTATGCAACAATAACAAATTAGTTTATTTCTTCTATAATGTGTGCTACTTGTACTTGTAGGCCTAAGTTCACAAACAACATTTTCACTTTCAACAGAAACTGTGATACTAGTGTCACCTATGTTTAACTGACATATATAAAACTTCCATTCAGAATGTTCTTGCTCATCGATCAACTGAATATATGCAATAACTCTCACTGTCTAATACTAAACTGAAATACTTTGAATACTTAACTGAGTCCTCATTAACTTTAAATGATTACACATTTATATATCACATACCTTTGTTTCTAGATACTAGATGAAGCTTCTTAATTATTACATCATCATGGTTAGCAACCCCCTTCAGCAAGCAGGTAAATTATAACATTAAAAATATAGTTTACAACATTATGTAGTTTTACTTTTATGTAAAGTATGAAACAAGATAGCTAGTGTTTTTCTAAATGTTTCATGCACAAACTCTATGACCACTTTTTTGTACAACCTATGTACTATGCAAGTAAGCCTTTTATATGTAGTAAAAGGGTTCTAGTTTTACATGAGTATCTGGAGGGTTTTCAATTTTGTACTTTAAAATTTTAAGGAACAGTATTAGTGTTTTGTATTCTGTATTTGACCTACAATTTTTATAAATACACAGTGAAGTTTAAAATATTTTAGCATCTTATATATATATTTTTTCTTTTTAAATAGATAGTGACTAAAATGGTGAACTTTTATTTATATACGAAGTAAAATCAATTTAGGTTTGATGAAATGTAAAACATAACAAATTAAATCTGACTTTATATTTGATTAGTAAATATTCTGTGGTTCATAGTCTGTTTATTCTTGTTAATTTGTTTTGTAAACTTTATATTGTTTTAAATTTTATTTGCTATGGGGTACTGTAGCCTTGATTTTTGCATTGTATAGTGGAAAAAGTTTACACAAGTGTCCAAGACATGGTCCCATGCAAATATTGTGTTATCAGTACTTTTGTACATGGTTTAGTGGACTTTAGCTCAGATTGCAATTGAAAATTAAACTTAAATTTGATGTTGGACTGATATATATATTAAGGTAGGATTTTGTTGTATAGGTGTTCTGTGCTTAGTAAAATTTTAAGGCAAAGTTATATATATCCAGCTCTATATTGTATGTTAAGAGATCTTTAATCTTGGTTGAAGGGTGATATTAAAACATACAATTTTTCTAGTGGCCACCCCATTTAAATTGGTTTTGGTAGTGATGGACAGTCCACGAGATAAGAATTTTGTAGGTAGCATTTAACTAAATGTTCATTAGCTAGGTCATGGTGTTTGTTGGTGAACTTTGGGAGATATGTGAAGCATAATAGTTAAGAATATATTCTAAGCCCCAAGTAACACCTCAGCCAGTTTTTGAGGGCGATTTTTCTATCTCATTTTGATCTAATTTTTTTCATCCCGAGCCACAGAGTAAGAGAACTATTAGTGGAATATGCTAATTGATTAATTTTCAGGCTTATTAATTGATTATTCTCATGAGACTTGGATAATTGGAATAATCACACATAGTAATGATTAGAAACGTATTTTGACTAGTTGACTATTTTCACAAGTCATGACACTTAATTGATTAAGCAGAACAACCTTGAATTAATAACAAATATTATTGAGAAATCATAATGGCAATATTTTGATTACTTGAATAGTCAAAAACATTGATAATTCGATACACTAATTTCATTTAGTTGATTATTTTCGTGATGTTAATTGATTTATTCAGATTAACTTATCTTAGTTGACGATTCATAGGTAATCAGGTTAACTTTCCTGCACTACAGTTCCGTGATAATTGAAACTTGAGAAAGAAAAGCATTTTGTTGTACTTGTAATAGACATGGATTAAAACTGATTTTGCTCTGTGTGATTATACTGTTTGACTTTCTTTGTAGTTTAATTTATTTTCTACTATATTACCTTGGAATACTGTATTACTGCTCCAGTTATATATATCCCATTTGAGAATAAGCATGTACTAGTATTAAAAATCTATCTACGTGTAGTATCTAAAATCTGTTGACCTAATGGCAATTCGAAAAAATTATTCCATTTTTTTAATGGAGAGGTAAATGTGGCCAGAATTTAAAAAAAAAAGTTTCACATGTTCAAGACTGTTTTAGAATGTTCTGTTTATGTTGTTCTTAAAATAGAGATTACGTAATAAATATTTCTGCCTGAAATACAAAAAAAAATGTGGTTACTGTGATCTGTACTGAATAATACATGGCTTTTGATTGAGGCCTATTGTTATGGTTACTTTACCATAGGTTAAAATCTCTTCTACAGTATTGTTTTTCTTTTTCCTCTTTTTGAATCAGATGTGATTTTCCTTATTCTACAAATATAGTTTTTCTACACATTGTTAAGAAATATATAAATAAGAAATTCATATAACTTGCACATCTCTTTAAAGGAGCATTGACTTTGGCTTCTTTTCAATTAGTTGCTTCTGTTTTGTATTTCATCAGTCACACCACATTTATCCAAAATTTTGTGGCTTGAGTAGGGACCTGTATTTCCTTTTCCACTCCTGTAGGTAATTGCTGAAGTTTCTTCATTAGGATGATGATGATGTAAATCCCTCTTTTTTAGAAAAAAAAAAAAACTTAAAAAGAGTTCCTACTTTACTTGAGAAATCTATTGACCTCAGATGCAAGATCTCTATATGTCCAAAGATAGTTTTGTTGGTTCATATCTAGTGCTTCTGTAACTTCATCAATATTTTTCACTTTCATAATTATTTGAATATAGGAATTTTGCATGTTGTATTTGTGACAAAGTTACTGAGGCTATCTGCTAACATCCCTATAAATGTGAACTACTAACCAGAGGGAAGGTAGCCAGTCTTTACCACTTATCATAAAGGGTTGATTGTCACTCTTATAATGCATCCAGAGCTTAATGTGTGGGGAATGTTTTGTTGTATCTCACAGATTTTAACCTGTCTTGCCAGCTAGCTTTGAAATGTAATGCTCTATCATGGAATCAGTATGTGCCTCTGAAAATAGGAGTACACTTCTGTAGGTAAAACCACAAATAGGATAATTGCTATTTAGAGAGTGTCATCTTCCATTATTTCAGAAACCATTCTAGAAGTTATATGTAGAAAAAATATTTAATGTACTACATCAATGAATAGCATTTATTAAAATAAACTAAAACTATGAAACACACTTTTGTGTGGGATCCACCATAGTTTTCTTAAGTAGCATGTTATATTGTATGTATATTGTTTTTATAATTTGTGTTAGAAGTTCAGCTAATACTGTATTTTTCTTGTTTGATGTACGTTTCATTTAACTTGAGCATTGGTAAAAGTGCTAGGGTTAGGACATTCTTTATAGAGAATATTTAATATAATTGAGAGTTTTAGAATTCAAAGCTTATACTACTTATACACTTTTGTGAGTGAATTACTGCTCAAATATTTCTATTTATGCTAAATTCGTAAGTCAGTGATTAATAGCTCCATGATGGAATTAATACTTAATGAAACTGTTGTCACACTACACTACATTGGGAAGCTAGAAAACTCAAAGAAGTTTTCTACATCAAGTCTTATCAACTAGCCCTCAACTGAGGTGAAGGGTAAGATTTCATTGAACTTTGGACCCTCTTCCTGTTATAAGGCCATAAACACTGTCCATGCAGCTTGAACTGCAGGTCAACTATGATGATGTTACAATACATCCCGACTGGAGCTTTGCTGTACAGCCACATTCTCAATCCTTCTTTGTTGTACTTTTATTGCCAACTCTCAAATATATAGCCATATTCCTGTCTGATAGTCTGAACAACCTGAATAATTTTACCAGATGACAATCTGCATTAGCAGCATGAAATGTCATTCAAAAACTTTCTGGACAGATACAGTCCATTAACAATGCTTTTCAAGTATACTCTTCTCTGTCTAAACCTTCTCTCAAATATGACAATCTTCTAACCTCAAAATTAATAGGATTCTCTCCCAATTCTAAAGTTCAGTTAAACTCTGGTGTTTAGCACTAGTTATCATGTAGAAGGTGAATGTTTACAGATGGAGCTTTTTGGTCAAAAAATGTAAATAAAACTGTGAAACCTCTGCTAGTCATTGTTTTTTGTGTCCAGCTTGCTGGTGAAGAAGGAGCCTGCTTGTTGTGGGAATGTGCATTATAAATAAAATTAGTAAAGTTATCTAATCAACTAATTCATTTGAATTGTTGATAATTGTAGCTTAACTAAATATTTGATGTTTCATGAATTCTTACTTTTCCTAGCTTGTACAGAGTTTATGGAGATTTTCAAAGTTTTAATGCAACATAATATTTTAATTCATTATATAACTTCTTTAATGTACTTAGAATCATGAACAGGAAACCTTTTATATTTCAAATACCCATTTGAAAAACTATCACTCTTGGGTAAGTCAATGGCAATATTTTCTGATAAAAGCTGGGTTCGTGTGAATTTATAAAACAGAATAGAAAATGAGTAATCTTGTACAGTAAACAGTAGAAATTATCAGGCTCTTTCACCTGGTGATGGCATCACCTATATTTTTCAGAGGACAAAGGGCCAGACCTGGCCTAGCAGTTAACTTGTAAGGCTGTGAGTTCAAGGGTCCATGATTTTTCCAGTAAAATCACAACTCTGCACTTTGGGTCTATAAGTGAAGGTAAAAATCCCACTATTCAATTAAAGTAGCTCAAGAGTTATCAGTGCATGTAGTTGAATAGCTGCCTTCCCTCTAGTTCAAAATTGATGACATTTAGCATAGATAGCCTAGTCCTTCTGTAGCTTGGCATGAATATCCAAAGCAAACAAGCAAGTGTGTAGAAGAAATAAAACTTTCACATGTAAATAATATCATAAGAACTTTGGAATTATAGTACGTCCTCAAATGTATTAATAAAAATTGTTTTTTAGTTTCTGAATATTGTTCTCTCAGCAGCCAAGTGAAAAACATTGGTAATATTTTAACCTCAACCTTATGATTTCAAAAAAAACTAGATTAATTTTTTTAACTACGGTACTAAGTTGTTGTATGACTCAAATTATAGCATTATTATTTAATACCAGGCTGTAAGTTTACTTATTATGTAATTATAGATGTAAATAAAAAGTTTTGTATCAAATTAGTATTCATAAAAATATTAACTTATTCAAACTGGACACCTTTTGTTATGAATTATAAGAAAATGTATTGGTCATGTGTATAAAATAATAAAAGGTATTATCTTCTAATAAAACCCATATGAAATTATATTATGATACTAGTTTTGACTAGATTGTTATCCATTATGTGCATTAATTTATAAAGTGTAAATTCTAGCTGTGTAACATCTTTCAATTATGAGGTGAACCCAAAGCTCAAGTCATCATGTGGAAGACAGATGTCAAACTTAAGCTTGATGACAAATTGAATTCATGTGTTACTCAATTTTCTATGTTGAAATATCTCCCAAGTGAATGATTATAGTTTCCATCTGATTTTTTCTTGTAATAAATAGAGGATGTTATTCATTTCAGTCCAACAATATATCTAACAGAGTATCCAATGCAGAGATCAGCATCTTTTATTAATTTACTTTTATTTACTAACTCTAGCTGAAAGTGCAGGCATATTTTTTAATGTATAACCACAGACACATTCATAAAATAATTACTTTATTTATTTCTTTAATGATCCAAGTTTCTTTCAGAAGGTTTAGTTGTGAGAAAAAACAAATGGTTCAGAATTTGGCTTTTACCATGAGGAACTATAACAGAAAGTCATTAAATTTTAGTTGTAAAAACGATGTAACATTACACTTGAATAGACTCATTTATCAAGCAAATAACACTGTCATAAAAAGTAACATATACAATAGAAAAACACAAACATAATATTTAGGACTTGAAACTACATATTATGTAAAACAAATTATTCTGGCTCCCAAACCTTCCTTAGTTATTATAGATTCTTATAATTTCTAATTATCATACACACATTAAAATTTCAATACTAAAAGTATTGTAAATTTCAAGTTTATTAATGCAATCTCACACACATGTATATATATAATTTTAAGCCAATTTATTCTTAGTATGTAAATAAAATGTTTTTAGCAATGCACCTCACTGATTTACATTAGCTGCATTCTCTTAATGAATTTATTACCAAAATGTCAGATTAACCTGAGCACCAACTGGAATATTAAAAGAAAATACAGGAGTATGTAAAAAGAAAAGGGAAGGAAAATATAAATATCCTACAAAAAGCATGATGAAAATATAAGATTGGTTTCATTTGTGTTCTAACACTTTACAAATAAAAATTATCATTTTTAATATATTTTTGTAAGAAAAATAACATTTTTATAATTCTGGTGTTAACCTGTTTGGGAGACAATTTTATTGTATAATGATGTCTGGCAGTGATGCTGATATTACAAAATAAACTCAATATAAAGAAAAATATGTAGGCTTTATACATGAATTTATTCCATGCATGATAATGTGCATTTCAACAGAAAAGTACAAAACATGATATTGTTAAACTTGTTCTTTGATAATTATCTAAATTTTCAGGAGTTTAAGCAGAAACCTAATTTCTCTCTTTGCATATGGTGTGTGTGTGTCTCTCCCTATATATATATATATATATATATATATTACTATACATGTATATCTTTCCAATTTTCTTACATTTTTATCATTTTCCCAAACAGAAATCATATTTTGTATGTTTTAAACTATTTATATGGTTTAATATTTTAACTCCTTTAATAACATATGTACATTACACCCAACTTTATATGAAGTAGGGCCAAGATACTACAATAGAAAGAGCAAATCTTTGTCGGCTAACTTAGTAAATTATTTTAATTATTTAATATTTTTAATGGATGTAGTGTTATTTACGATAACAGTAATCATCAGTTCTAGACTGTTGCAATTTTGTTCAGTTATGTGACTGGCCAATAATTACTTTATATACAAAACAAAGTTTGAAAGAATGGAACAAATGACAATCTAAAATAATAATAATAAAGGAAGAGATACCAAGAAAATACTAAACATTTCCTAAGTTTTAAGTTTTTCTTGATTATCTGTTGATCTGGCCTTAACAGGGAGGCAACGACAATATTTTCCTAGGGCAGCAAAATGTAGGATTGACAAAGAATAGTAATAGCAAAATGCAAAAATCAGAAAATTAGAGTCTGAACAGAAAATAAATGAATAGAAGGGAAGATAAGACGACAGAAATAATGACAAACACTGAAAGGAAGAACACTGTTCTAGCATAACATAGCAAAATTTGTACATATTAAATAATACACCTTACTTTACACACTTCATCAAACCCAATAATGCATTTTTATGTTTGGCCTGAGGCCAGCACTTTTGGGTTGAATAACAACTATTGGTGCTGTTAGTACTAAATTCTCTCAAATCACCAGAACATTGAAAGTATGATGCTCTGCATTCAGTCTATAAGAGAAAGTTGAAAACAGTAGCAAAGATTTTTTGTTTAGGCAGAGTATTCATGATGAAACTTTGTTGAATGGATGGCAACTGCCTGTTGTAGAAACACGAGTGTAGAGGACGACTTTTATCTTCAGGTCAGTGGTGTATGGTATAGTTGGTCTTTATAATATTCTGGATTGTGGAGAGCATGTTATGATTGGTTGGTTTATCCCTGTTTCTGATTGGAGGAAAGATTTCCCATAGATTCAACCAATGATAGCCACAGGTTACTCACCTTTAATCTGGAATCTCTGTTTAATGAAGGTTTAATTGTGTTAATATACAATGATTCTTTAATTTTTCTTGTCTTCCAAAATTTATCTGTGTTGATGATTCTAGTTCTTTCCCAGTTCATTTTGTGTTCAGTTGACATGGCGTGTTCTGCTGTGGTTGAATTTTGTGTTTTCATGAGTCTTGTACTGTCTTTATGTTCTTTTATTCTTGTCACAAGTCATCTTCCCATTTCTCCAATGTATGTTTCATTGCAGGAACATGGAACACGCTCTCCACAATTCACCAGAATACTATAAAGGCCGACTACATCGTACACACACTGACCTGAAGATGAAAGGCAGAAGACTTTCAAAACATCATCCTCAACACTTGTGTTTCTACAACAGGCAGTTGCCGTTCTTTCAACAAAATTTAATCAGGATTAAATATTATTCATTAAATATTTTACATTATTCAACAGGCACTATACCATTTGTGAGATTGTAATTTTTGGTGTCATTCAGTTACATAACAAGTTTCAATACAAAAGTTAAGAGTTTGATACTTGTTTAATGCTGAAATCCTTCACACCACAAAAACCCAAAGTAAATATGAATTGCTTGTTATGTTCTTTACATTATACAATTTACTGGTCAGGATATTTCAAATGAAGTGTTTTGTAGTATAGTAATCAACAGAAGGCCATTTTTTATTATAATGCTACAACTAACACTTGGCTCTTGATTCCTTCTTGAAATTATTTTTAGCCTATTCATACTAGCCATTGAATTCAGTCAAAGATAAATATATGCCAGGTAAAAATTTAAAAGTTACAATACTTTCTGAAACAAAGGCAAACAGTTTAATTTTCATTTCTTCAGATGTAGGAGTGAGAATTGGAACATTTTATATCACATTATTTATCTTTATTACAAGTTTCCTAGTCACTGACAATAACACAATCACTTTCATCACTACTAGAGATTTCAAACACAAGTGGACTTGGTGTTCTTAAGTCACGCGGGTTTGGTGGTCTCGAACCTTCATTTGTAACTTGTATTTCCATGCTATCTGCCTCTGTTACTTGTGAAGTTTTATGTGCAGGATGAATAAGACTGAGGTCTTGTGGTACAATTATTGGTAAATCTTCATCTTGAAAGCTACACACATTACTGTTTTTTGCAAAATATACGCAGTTATTTTGACTTATGAATTTATTTATTTTTTGTAGTTTAATACTGTTTGCCTCAGTAGTTTGTGGAGTTGTATGTAAATGATGGGTGAGATTGATGTCTTCTGGTACAATCATTTGTAGATTTTCATCCTCAGTGGTACTCACAGGACTTTGTGTTAAAAGATCAACACAATCATTCTGGCTCATTGATTTATTTGATTTTTGTAATTCTATTCTATCTACCTCAGTTAAATGTGGACTTTTATGTGAATAATTGGAGAAACTGATGTCTTCTGGTACAATTATTGGTAGATCTTCAACGTCAGTAGTACTTACAGTATTGTTTGCTAAAAATACTACACAGACATTCTTGCCTGTCAATCTATTTGTGTTTTGTAATTCCATTCTATCTACCTCAGTCACTTGTCGAGTTTTATGTGAATTGGGGGTGAGACTGATGTCTTGTGGTACAAGTGGTGATAGATTTACATTTTCAGTGGTTCTGACAGGACTATTTTCTAAATGGACTAAATAATTACTTGTTAATTCTTCAGTAATTTGTTGTTCCATGTTGTTTGCCTCTGTTGCTTGTTGAGTTTCATCTTCAGAATGGAAGATAGCGACTTCTTGTGACCCCATCACTGGCTGGTCTTGACCATGAACGCCACTTGTATATTTATATGGTTCACAAATCAAATGATGCATCTGGCTTAT
>NW_013667498.1:181004-184044 GCF_000517525.1 Limulus polyphemus
CCCTTTGATAAGAAACTTTTATGTGACATGTGCTTTGTTTCTGGATGCACTTTGTTTTCGGAGGTTGGTGGTATGTCATGATCATGTGCTTGCTTTTCTAATTTACTTCCTTGGTTGTAAGCTAAATGATGAATTGCACTGTGATAATGTTCCACATTTCTAGACAACTGTGACTCTTTAAGGTAATTTTTACTGTTGGAAGATGAAGCTTTTGAGGTAGATTCATGTACGAACTTTTCCCCTGAATTTGATATAATATTTTTTACTTCCCTAGAAGGAACAGAACAATTGCTTTGGTGTTTGTCATTACATCCAGTTACAGAATTACTAAGTAATTGTTCCGATGTTACTGTTGATACTTGTTTCTTTGAATGATTGCTATGTGCTGATGGAACAAAAAGATTGCGAAATCCTAGCTTAACTGGGGGTTTGCCACCACCTTGTCTCATGAATATTTCCAAACGAGATGAGCCAGGATTTACTCCATGACTGATTTGAAAGAAAACAGGTTTATTTGAGGCTAAGTTGACATGATTAAAGTCCTTCCAAGTGTTGTGACACCTCTGAGGGCTGTCATTCTTACCAAATGATAACCGTAATGAATCTTCCCAATATGCTTCAGGTTGACCAAGTTCATTATCTATAGGATGGCTACTAATCTGAAAAAGTTCAGAATTCCTTTCTTCACAGAATGAAACACCTTTATTTACCTTCTTATTTAAGTTGGAGATATCATCTTGTAAAGACACCACTGGTTCATTTCTCTGACTGCAACAAAGAAAACCTAAAGACATTGGTTTTACTCCATACCCATTCAACTTTTTGTCTCTTCTATTAAAATGAGATACTGAAGTCAGATCACTGTTTTCTTTCTTGAATACCTTAAATTCCATTGAATCTTTCTTTAGAAAAATTGTTTCTTCTCTACTTCTCTTCTGTGGTAGCACAGTGCTACTCATACAGGTAAATGCTGAAGAGCTATCTTCCTCACTTGTTTCCACTAAACTTTCATCATCATCATGAATTTTGAGGGATAATGGTTTAACCAGTCTCTTTTTTTGCACTAAGAAGAAAAAAATGAAAAGTAACCCACTAAAACCAGCAATATTACTTAACTATCAGGTCATTTTTATCAACATGACAACAAGTAAGAAACTGCAGTACCACAAAAACCTGTAATAGTAATAGATCAAGAAACAGTCATAATCAGACATTTGCTAATGTAAGTTTTTGTTTAATTATGCATTCTTTTTCTGTCTGCTTTCAGTTTTACAAAATTGAATAATTATAGTAACTAATTTAATAACCTACTTTTTTTATTTTTACTTTATTGAAACATGTAGTGATTACTTACAGAAAGATGGACCATGCTTGGTTAGTAAAAAAAAAATGTCAGTCTTAATTTTATTACTGGATAAAAAATATTTTTGCTTCTGGATTACTTTTCATAATTTTTTTCCTTGTAGTAGTTAGTAATCAAATACTAGGATAAGACAAACATGATTATTTCTGTTCAATATACTACCTAATTCTCTACAGGTAAGTCTCTCAGAAACTCTTCTAAACAAAACAACAAGAAAAAGAGTACACATTTAAAGCTTATATTGCCTGATATGCACAGAGCAAGTAAAAACTTTCAGCAGGGTCATACAGTTTACATGCACAAATAAGCCACCTATTCAGTGCATTAAAATTAAAGCAAGCGGTTATTTTTATTATTATTATAGACTTCAACTACCCACAGCAATCTCATTATTCTCTGTATTTAAGTATTTGTACCAACATGCACTCTCTTTCTCATGCTGCTATTGGTGGAAGCTGATCTATGGTATGGATAGTACCAGAGGCATATATTCAAAAACCATACAAGTTCAGTAACAAGAAGTGATTTGTTAGGCTACACCTCCCAACTGAGATTGTCTTCACAATAAAACTAATGTTATCTGATTAGGTACTGAGTTTCCTTATTACTAATTCCCTATCGTAAGGTAAAAATATAATAGTTAGAAATTTTATACTACAGAATTAATTGATGCTATTTTAACTTTGTTTTACTTTTAGTTAGGTTTCTTTATTACTATATGGTCAACATTGTTTAATCCAATATAGTAATTTTTTTATAGTGAAAGTCTCTTCCTTCATTAAAGAAATACTGAAAATTTGGTTAAGCAACTAATTTCTAAAATGTAAATGTGTATCCTGTAAAAATTAAACATTACAGCAGCTTAGCATGCGGAAGTAAAACAGTTTTGTTAGCACAGTAATACTACATTATCTGAATAGGCATTCTAATTTCCCCAAAAGGGGGCCAAAGGCAGCCGGGAAGGGTCATCTGTTTTAACCACTCGCGCCACTATACAGTAGTGCATTGTCTGTTAGTCAGTCAGTAGACACTAAAATGACATCACATAATGGACATTTAAAGTTGCAATTTGTATTGTCAGTAAAACATGCACTCTGTAGGCTACAACACAGCATGACATATGAATTTAAAAGCATGAAATAAAAACGTTTGTTAGTCTTAATTTTACATTAATTTTTACAATGTTTTACTTCAAATTTAAGCTAGTCGAATAATGTCTAAATTACTGGGTTTTTACTTGGCCTAATATATAAAATGACTTTGGTGGGTTACAATGCATTTCAGTAGCTTTGTAGTTATAGATACAATACTTATGGCTCCAAATTTTTGCAAACACTCTTATGAATATTTAAAAAACACTATACACCAAAGCTTCTGAAGACATATCTTACTAACTATAAAAGTGCATGCAGTGCAAAAGACAATGGAATCACCATAAGCAGCAAACTGAACAGTTTAACTCTCTTGCTACAGGCTCGGTTGAATCAGCCATGTTCATGACCTCAAATGGACCTTTATAGTTTCTATAGTATAATAACTTTACAAGCTTTCAGTAACCATTAACCCTATCGCTTGGGATCACGGGACAACGGCCATGTCATCGTGTTTGTTGACTTGCATTCAAAATTTTATGAACTTATGGTCAATAAGTTTGGTATCAAACAGTAGATTATAATT
>NW_013667498.1:184740-186551 GCF_000517525.1 Limulus polyphemus
TTCAATGAGGTAGGTTGTGTCTTTACTGTGCTCAAATTTTCATAATGATTTAGACCAGAATACAGCTTAGTTACTGAACTTGATAAATTATAGTGGAATTCTATGGTATCGATATAGTATTTTATGATTGTTTGGTTATTTCAAAATGTATATATATAAAACCTAAAAAAATTATTTTGTTTCATATCTTCCACGTGCGAAATTTTAAAAGGCTTAGCAACCTACATCAAGCAGCAACCGAGTACAAAGATCATAACTAGAAGAGATAATTGTTTGCTTTACTTCTTTATTTACTGTTCTATGTTTTAAGAAAAATATGTTTAAGAACTTATTATTAAATAGTAATAGTGTATGTACATGTATTATGTATTATAAGTGAAATGTGACTGTATTTTACAAAATATTAGTCCATTAAAACACAGCCAAGACAGGTCACTTTGTAAAGGCCAGTTTTATATTCTTGGATATGGTAACACGAGTGCACATGTGCCACGTCATTGTAACTTCTGTATTGTTAGCCAGGCACGGCTGGAAGGTCAATATAATAAAAATAACAAATATATATAAATGTAAAATGTTATGAGCTTTAAGCAATTTAGACTAAACATTTGTGTTTTCATGTTATAATCTGTAGACATTCTAGAACGAAAAAAAGCATAATTTATATTTATTTCCTAATTTTTTTATAGTGATTATGAGGTTGGTCTAATTGACAGACCCCATTTAGTTAGGGTAGAGAAAATAACAGACAAAATATAAAGTTTTACTGAAAACAAACATTTGAAATGTACTTAGGAGGTTTTGGAGATTACGCAAATCGTATTTGAGATTTTTGAGATGCAGAGTAGTTTTTAATCATGACATGAAAATCACTTCACACTTGGATTAATAACGAAGCAGACTCAATACTTTCATAAACAAATATTTAGTAAAAGTACTTCATTAAAAAATCTGATTTTTTGTGTACAAAAGACTTGGAATTATTACTAAATGACTACCACATTTTATAAAGACACACATACAGCATTAAAAGTTATAGTATAAATACTTAATGTGTGCAAATGTGTATAAGAACTCGTGTATTTTATACTGAGCACATCACAAAAGGGTTAAGAGTCATTTGTAGACAAACAATCAGAATTTTTCATGAATTATTTTCACTAAAAGTTTCTACATGAATATATGGAGTCAAAGAGTTGACTGCTCCAAATGCAAAGTAATTTTCATGCAAAGATTAAAAATACTTTTCTTCCTTTGAAAAACCTCAAATTTCTTTAGCATAATCTCTGAAACATCCTAAATAAATTTCAAATGTTTTTTCAGTAAAACTTTTTATTTTATGTTATTTTTTCTACCCTAACTCAATACGAAGTTGGTCAATTTGACTGACCTCGTGATCACCAAAAAAAATCAAAATAAACCTAAATTACCCTTTTTTTCTTTCTATAATGACTTCAAATTGTAATATGAAACTACATTTATTTATTTATCCTAAATAGCTTGAAACTCGTAATGGTATACATCTGTTTATACTCACATTTTATTGTTTTATTGCCCTTTGAACCATGTCTAACTACTATTCATAGTATATAAGTTGTAAATCACTTTGTAAACATGTAGCTCATGCTAACTTATCATATTTCATAATGTACAAGCTACTTGTGAGTGTACCTCATGAAATATTTTTATTATTATTACTATTATTCTTTACTTAATCTAACCTTAAATTACCTAAAACATTTCTGTTTTTTTACATTTTAGTTACTTTTATAATAATAAATAAATAAAGAATACACATGAAAAACAAGAAA
>NW_013667498.1:186561-204192 GCF_000517525.1 Limulus polyphemus
CCCTGGTTCTCTCCTTTTTTTTTTTGCTGTTGACTGTCAATGACACTTAACTCTACTTTTTTATACTAATGGTACTACTGCACTAAATAATTTTTTATTTATTTAAGTATTGCACCAAAAACAGAATATTAACATGCAAAAAGCAGACATTGTCCCATATCTATCACAATTTTTTTGGCTTTCTAACTGTGCAAGAAGAGCTGTTAAAAATATTTTTTTATTTATTTAAGTAATGCACCAAAAACACAGAATATTAACATGCAAAAAGCAGACATTGTCCCATAACTATCACAATTTTTTTTGGCTTTCTAACTGTGCAAGAAGTGCTGTTAAAAATTTTGCTGAACTCATCGAAGTGTTTCCTGTGGGAATAAAGTTTGAACTGGAAGTGATATAGACAATTCTCTGTACAGAAAACAATGTATAATACGTCCTTTGATAGGTTAAAACCTTGGCTTTCTATTGGTTATAAATAATATAGTATTAAATATCAGATAGAACTATTGGCAATTTCCAAAAGAGAGGATGTGACAGGTGAGTGTGGCAAGAGGGGACTAACGTTCTGTTTTATGGCTCTGAAACTAAATAAGGTTGAAGGCTATAAAAGTTATGCTTTTCTTGAGCAATCAAAATATTATAATGAGTAATTTATGTTAAATTTTGTACTTTTTCGAGGGGTGGTAAATAAATTACAGAAGAAGGGATGCCAAGAGAAAATATGTCACAATTCTCCTACTAGGGGAAATTCAGGATTTTTTATTCAATATTACCATATAAAATTAAGAACCTAAAGCTTATATATATATATGATTAAAATTTGGATTATTAGCTATGTTTTTAGGTCAAATTTATTCATATACCATGATAAGAAAGTAGTTTACTTAAATTGTAAATGTAACTCACTAAAACCTCATGACATGCACAGTAAAGGATGCTCATAGTGTTAAAGTAGGGTGAAGCTAATGTTTTTTTTGTTTGTTATTTAGTTTCATACTGCGGGTATGTACAATATCATGTTGAGCATGTAAAACTTAGTGCAAATGCCTAACAGTGCATGTTAAGAATTTTTTGTCTCTGAGTTCATTTTCTTCAATCTATATTTGTTTGCTGCCCTACATGTAAAAAGATAGGGATTACTTAAATAATACTTAATAGTAACAGTAATGTTTTTTTTTTTACATTTCCAAGTGACAGTTAGACATCCAGAACACATCCAGGAAAATGGTTGAGTTGAAGGTTCTTTACAGAGAACATGGCAGCCTTGTGATCCACATGAACTACAAACCATAATCTCCCATTCACTGAAAAAAATTAAAACCTGTCACATTCATTAACAACTACTGACAAAAGTAACAGCATCAACTGTAGTTCACCATGAAAACAAAACAGAAACTTGCAAAAATAATAAGAAATATAATAAGACACTTATACTGTAAGATAACGGGCAAGAACCTGCACAAATAGTACTATAATAATATACTATTGTGATACTAGAAACATTTTTTTATAAAAACTAAGAAATTACCATAAGTTTGTGTTTTTGGAGCAAAGCTATGCAGTGGCCTATCTGTGCTCTGTCCAATGTGGGGAATTAGGCCCTGGAGTTTAGTGTTGTAATTCCGAAAACTTAATACTGACCCACCAAGGGACACCATAATGAGAAATGTCATTGATTGTTATCTCTCAATACACGTCATGACCAATATCTAAGACTATCACTCAGATCCAACAAATCATTATCACATGCAGCAGAAAACTGTGTTTATTTTTGAAAATTACTTTCTTAAGGTATGTAAAAAATATGTATGAGACCAACAGTTATACATAAACTTGGTACAACATTTTTCATCTAACAAGTGTACGTAATGAATCCACAGTCAATTTTATTATAGAGGTATTTTACATGCAGATAACAGAGCTGTGCTACATGAATATATATATATATAAGCTTTGAAGATTGAGATTAGTTAACGTAATATTAATGTTTTTAATGCAGGAAGAGAATATTTTGTGTAAAATTGACATTGACATATTTGTTTGTGGCATCATCATATGAACAACAAGATAAAGTTAAATATTTTTCAAAAAGATATACAGCCTGATTACCATGGTTTTCATAGGACAAATAAGTTATAGAAACATTTAAAACAAACACTATAGAAAATGTCACACTTTGATGAGTACAGTAGAATTCTCAAGAGTAAACTTTGATAAATTCGTACAATCTTGTTCAAATACTGACAAACGATTTTCAAACAAATACTCCAACTCTGTATTCCAAAACACTTTTTTAAGTAAGTAAAATAAATTTAATTTTGAAAAAAATCTATACTTGAGCTGATTTGTGTTTGAAATAAACAGAATTTAACACTACATGGATATATATTTACTTAATGGCTACTTGATTTCTGAAAGGATCCAACATGATCTTAAGTGCATGTAAAAATTAAGTGAGTATTTATGGGTTAATAACCAGCCATGACTTTTTCTGGGACTATTCATATTTTGTAATTTGTGTATTATGTGACTATTTTATTGTTCATACTGCATAATTAAAAAAACAAACAAATAAACTTCCTACACTTCAGGGTTATCTAAGTTTATAATTATTCACATACTTTCAGATCTAGTATTATGGTATATGCTCGAGAAGGTAATCAAAAATCAGTCAGCTTTCTTACCCACCAACAGGACATACTTTGAATATGTAAATAAAGTTGTAAGCATAATTTTCCTGTAATATAAAGGTAACAGAGGTAATAGAAGTGTTGTTTTTTTTAGCACAAAGCTACACAACAGGCTATCTGTGCTCTGTCCACCAAAGGGAATCAAACCCAGGATTATAGCAGCTGATCCACTGAGGGACTATAGAGTTGTAAACTAAAACAAAAATCCAAAGTTTACAGAAACATATAATAAAAATACTTTCCAAGGGTTATAACTTAGCACTTCTAAGTTTCACTCATGTGCAAGTAAGTTTGGACAAACTTATCTTTAATGCGGGCAACTTAATTTCTTTCCTAATTTATTGCCCTAATGAATTTTCTTTTAAATTGTAGAACCCTGCTTGTGTGCCATCTTTTAATATAAAAAGCAAACATGTTGTAATAAAACTACAAGTTTCATCCTTAAAAAATTATACACAAAAAGATCCTCTAGTATTGACATTCAATTCTAATTAAATTTCAATACGTTTTCTTTGCCGCAAAGCTGTTTTTGCACAAAATTTTTTTTACCTTCCTTTTGAGCTGAAATTTCTTCCATTTGGGCAAATGCAATGTATTGCATCACAGTGGCAATACCTTTCTAAGAGATCTTGGAAAGCATTTTGTTCTAATTCCCAAGATGCATCCCTATTAATTAAGAAAAAAAAACTTGAACCATTTCCTTTTTAGGACTGAGTTATGATAGATTTAAATAAAAAACTTATGAAAAATACTTCAATGGATATGAAAATAAAAACAACTAATAAAGAATTTTAGTGGCCTTTATAAAAATGAATTTCAATTGTAAAGGAAAACGGTTGAAAATCATACAGTAATATGAAAAATATTATCTTACAGTAATTGAAAACAAAAAATAACATTAAAACCAAAGATGTAATCAGCATGATTTAAACTTGTTTCTTTGTTGTTTGTACAGCCAAACTCTACAATTTGAGGCAGATATCAAAATGTTAAAACTGTTAGAAATATAACAGTAAGATGCATATTATTGTCATATATGGTAAATAAAGCTGTACATGAGCAGCCAGGGACAACAATTTATAGATATATTATTTATCTGTAGTCCAGTTACATCAAAGATACGATAAACGAAGTTGGCTTTAGGTGATGAAATATTTGGTATAATGTTGCTGTTTTTTTAATTAATATTAAATAAATATGATTTACACACACATCTATAAATCTAAAAGTAGAGAAAACAAGCCTAAATGCTGAAAGTCTTAATACAATTTTATATTACATGAGTAAAAACAAAGTACAAAGATGTTATGCCTTAATTCACAGTCCTGTTCTTAATGTGAATTCTCCAGAAACAAATGGAAACAAAACATACTATAAATTTCACACTTACTGTTCTGGTATGTGTATACCATATTTCAGCATTTCCATATTAAACAAATCTTTGTTGTTACACAGTGGACACTTGAAGAAGTATCCTGCATTCAGGGCTAACCTCTGAAACATATGGAAATGGGTATTCATTAGGAAAAGTTTACAGTAAAGAAACTAAGATCTGTAAACTTGAGAAGAACTGCATTAAACAAAGAAATTACACAGACTAGCAGAAATGCCAGGTGGCTGTTTGTGCTAGCAATTACTAATCATAGTATTCATACCTGATTGAAAATTGTTTTGAAAAAGCGAACATTTTAAAAAAAAGGATTTTTCTGGGAAGTACTGCACGGGAAACGCGTTCAGATTGCCCTGATATAAACTGTAATGCTTTTATATATTAAAAGTGGTACCCTTTATTTAAAAAATAACATTTTTTTTAATAACTCCATTTTTTAAGTACTATATTTACAAATTACATCAATAAAGATATAATCAAACCCTCGTGTACAGTCCTAGTGAAAGTCATGTTCCAGTCATGAGGAGAGGTACTTTTATTTAAATTGTGTTCTGTGATAAAAAAATGATTGTTGCACATATTGGTCATATACATACATACATACACAGATAAATACATATATACACGCTATGTCTATTATAGTAAGTATATATACATATATATATACAGTAAGAAAATAATATCACCCCAATTATCTGTTATGAAGCAGCATTGTACCTACAGTAACATGTTATGGTGTAGATGTTAACACACAAGTTGTAAATATCTCTTGTTCACTAACACTTCACTTAAAAAGTTCTTTACATTTTTCAACACTTAAAAAAACCACTGGTAGATGAGTTATGTGCATATACAATAAACGTAGATACAAGTTTTGACTCTAGTCTGCTTGCATATAGTTTTTCTCTTACACTTACATTTGACAAATATCAATAAATCATATAACTGTTACCTACATAGCCTGACAGTAATTTATGTGTAAACATTTGTTGCTACAGCAAAAGGTGACTAGCACAATTCATCATGTAGACTATATGGAATTTATTTAGTGTTTGTATGAGTAATTTTTTTTCATAACTTATGACAAAAAGCCAACATTAGTTACACTTCCCAACATGATTCTTGAGCTACATAATTATCAAAATTGAACTGAGTGCCTATTGGAGTATTTAATGCTGTTTTATTTTTGCTGTGGCCTTCCTTACCTGAACACAAGTCCGGTGAAACCATGAATAATTGCAACAAGGAGCTCTAAGCAAATCATTTGAGACTTTACAATCCACAGAATATAGACATATTGAACATATTGAATCAGATTCTTCCGAGCCTTTTCCATCCCCTATATGCACTTTCTGTCTAGGTCGATGAACACCACAGAAAGTACTGAAACCCGAAGCAATAAAAATAAGAAAGTAACTCTTTTTCTTTTAATGGAAGACTTAGGGAATTAATATGGGAAAATTAACAGGTATGACAATAGTACATTGGTATTAACTCTTCACTAGCCTACTATTTTATTATGTACCACTAGAATTTGGATACAACCAAGTACTGTATTTTACTACAACAGCCTACATGTCAGTACCTAAAGTAACAGGTATCCAAGCTCAGACTATGTTTAAATCAATGTAAATTTAAATTTCTGACTTAAATATTTGATTATTATTATTATTAAGAATTGAATACAGCCTCCGACTAATAAGGATATTTTTCTTAAGAACACAATTTGAATTTCAGTTGAATGTTAACAGTACTTACTATTTACTTAGTTCTGTACTTTTTGGAAATAAATTTTAGATGTTGAAGAAATCATGGAGGTATGCCACTTGACTTGTTTTTACAGATATATATATATACATAACTTTAATTTTTGAATATATTAAAAACCTCAATAATAATTTGCCACAAAAGCAACTATTGTATTTTTTAGTATAAAAGTACCACTTAATTCAAAATAATATTATCTGCAGTGTTTCTGAAGGCTAATCCATTTGTCAAATTTCTTTTCACTATCAAACCGATCATAATATGTATACAGTTTTTTAAAAATGAAAATTTTAGCCACTTGTTTGAAGTTACTGCAACTTGCTTTGAAAGTCTTAAACTAAATAATGGACTGAAAGGTCATTGCAAAGGTTATTTAGGTAACTGAGTAATGATCTTAAAGAACTGATTGATGAAAAACATTTATCATAGTTGTATTTAAGTTTATTGGTTTGTGAAGCTTAAATATGCAGAGATAAAAAAAGAAGTAAGTTTCAAAATAAAAAAATTTAATAATAATAAAAAAAAGGAAAATGAACATCAAAATATTACAATTTTCAAATGTTAATTCTGAATTTCAAAACAAGTTTATTAGTAACATTTTGTAAGTAATATTCTGGTAGTATTATATGCTTGCTTTTGCCATAATGAAAGAAATACTTACTCAAAAGTTCCAAAAAACTGGCTCAGAGAATCATTCTGGAGACCACATGGCAAGTGAAAAACTTTTTTACATTTTTTGTTGCAGCAACCTATCGTGGCTCCATACTTTCCACAATAGGTACACTTCTAATAGAATAAACAAACATAAACTTTTCAATTTTACATAAGTGAGACAAAAAAAACTGTGTCACAGTAATTCTGATAATACTTTTTTCCTCTCACACATTAGCTTTATCCTGACAAAAGGTTCTCTTTGTTGCCCATCGAAGCATTGGTATGAATTCTACCTCACTTGGTCCAGTCTCTAAACCCCACTATATTGCCCACAGTGATTTTAATCTTGTGACTCTCTCCACCTACATCAATGTGCCCTCCATACCCGATCCATATATAAGCTCCCCGTTATTCTTTTCTATTCACTTTTTTGAGACTGGCAAGATTATCAGACCTGAACATTGAGGAAGAAGGGATTTGATGCTCTGCGTGTGGATTTACAAGGAATTGAGGACCCTCTTTTATGATCAAGAATAGCGAAGTGTCTTTCTGAACTGGAATTATGAGGAGGCTCCCGTATAGGCTGGATCAGCTCCACACCCAATATCTGGTAAAACATCCAGGGTTATGGGTGGGTGTGTATCTAGCTTCGCCCTCTTCTCCCTCAGTGGAATAAAAAGTATAAACATCATTCAGGAGGAATAGATTTCTGTCCACCACTCCAGCAACTGGAAACTGAGAATGGTAAGAACTCCCTTGCTCCACTAGAAGAGATGAGTGACTTGTGTTGGGGAGTCCTGAGGAATGATGCTCCAGAGACAGTGCAATAGGTGAACCCTATTCCATATTTTGAAAAGCAAACTACCCTGATTTGTTCAATTCAGGGGTTAGCATGGATGGGCAAAGTCATTTTATGCAATATTCATAACAGTCCATCAGTGACAGTCCAGTATTGTATATTATATTTAATAAAGAACAACTGTTCACCACCCAGAAAGTACCAAGGCAGTTTTATGGAACATCCCAACTCAACAGAGCTCACTGCTACCAGGAATTTAGTTATTAGTCTATTGATAGCTGGTGTGGATTTGTAAAAGCATATCTAGCCAAGCAACACTCACCACTGACATAGGAGAGATGGCCAGAGACGAAGGAGAAGAGGCTGACACTCCTAAAGATATTGAATGAGTGGATACCAGGGCTGACCCAATCAATATGGTGCCACCAGATGAATTCAACAGGACCTGGAACAAATCAGTGCCAGAACCTTAGAGAGTAGACAAATTGGAAGGAAAGCAGAAAGATGAAGACCCATTCAATCTTGACTATCCAGCAAAAAAATGTATGGAACATGAAAATGAAAAACCTGGTTATCATGCACGAAATGGAGATAATGCCTTGAAGACTCTGCAATCGAGATATGAAGGTACGCATCTGCAAGGTCAAATTTTGTCACCCATAATCCGAGTAAAAAGAGTCAACAAAGGGAAAGAAATGACTCCATTGTAAATCGAGTAGGCTGGAGGAAGCGATGGAGACGAGAAAGGATGATGACCAGTTGCCAACTGCCCATATTTTTGGTACTACTAACAGCCAAGAATAAAAACTCTCAAGAGGAGGTGATGCGTTCTATGGCCTCTTGGTGCAGAAGATCCTGGATAGCTTGTGCTCAACGGTTGGAAGTAAGAGGGTTCTTGAGGAGTGGAAACCCAACCTGTATGAGAGATAGAGGAGGAGGATATGTGAACTGAATGACGAGTCTGCTACTGAGAAGTTGAATAACCCACTGATCTATGGTAAATGTCTCCCATACTGACATGAACCCTCTGAGATGAGACCCCACATGACCTGACCCCTTAAGGTAGTCACGGATGCTGAAATCTGTGCTCCACTCTGGAGGATGATCACTGCTGGTAAGGTCAAAATCATCCTTGTGTTCCAATGGACCATAGTGTTGAAGCAGGAGGTTTGGAAACTCGATCAGGAGATGCAGTAAACTGTCCTGTAGAAAAATTTGGGGATAGTTGAGAACCCAGTGTAGAATGTAGACTGGGCACATCTACTTTAGTCTCCATGGAGTCTGTAATTCCTGTAAAAATAGACTGCATGGGAGAAGGAGCTTCTGAGATTTCTAAGGGCCAACATAGGAAGGCGAACTCCCTCCAATAAGGCATCTCTCTCCAAAAGATCCCAGCTACAAAGCAACCAAGATACCAAGGAGAGAGCAAGCAGAAGCCAATAACCTTATCAAATGGATGTCAATGAATGAATAAGATCCTCCAATATCTGAGGAGGGGATCAATGATAAGCCTCAGACAACAGTTGAAAATATGATAAAAAACTGTTGTAAGTGATAGATGAATTATGGAACACTGAGACTGATTAAGATTAAAAGAGCCCCAAATAGGAAGTAGTGGGTCTAGTATCTGAGAGTCCAAATAAGGGTTCTCTAGGCGATGGAAACCCAAAGTACTGATCCAATAATTGATCCACAAATCTACTCGCATGCACAGCAATATCTGGTTAAGGTGGCAGGACCAGGTAAGCAGACAAACTAGTGTCTCCAACTAAAGAAGGTGAAGATACATAAGCCACAGGAGAAATACTCAAAACATTAGACATGGCGTACTAGTTGTAAAAAGGGTGCAGGAGGTGCAATGTCTATTTGAGGTTCAGGAGTAGTTGTCTGAGCAAAGGAAGGTGCTTGAAAAATACAGTTTAAATTCTCACAAGTCTGCTCTTGATCTCCCACAAACTCAACCTCAGAGCCAACAGGAGAAAAAGCATCAGACTGCATGTAAGTCCCTATTTCTCTGCGTATAGGAAACTGTACGTCCTCTGCTGAAGGTGACCCCCCTCCAAGAGTATCGTTAGACATGTGAGGTGGTAGATGAGGGGCATCAGGCAGCTCCGTGTCTAAGCCATGAATGTGAGTATTCATATTTGAAAAATATTTCCAAAACTTTTTTTTATTGTAAATAATGTGAGTATTCATATTTGAAAAATATTTCCAAAACTTTTTTTATTGTAAATAAAAAAATTCAAAAGTAAACATTGTAAATGTAGTAATAGCGCTGTAGAGAAACCCACACTCAGCACGTAAGACCATCTTCACACATTGACTGATTACTTAAGTGAATATCTAAAACTAATTATGTAATGCTCAACTTATAATTTTAGCCCAACAATTGTAAAAGTAGTTATATTATGCCTTGTGTATAAGAAAACAGATAAGAGTAAGGACTTCTTCCATTTCTAAAGAAACCTATAAGTAGGTACCTATCTAAAAGAAGTGTCATTATAAAAGAAAGCTTTCACCAGAGTCCCCTAGTAATGGCAAATAGAAGGCAATAAATCTGCCACTAGGAAAACTAACCAAACACAATAGGCAATATTTCCCAGTAATCTACTTTTTTAGAATATAAAAGAACTTCAAACAGGTTCTTACCCCTGAAATCCTGAAAGCTTTTACTTGTTGAGTTTGTTCTCATGCCATCTAAAACCGTGGGACTCAATGTTCTGAATGCCCTTGATGCAATAAAGTGTATGCATCATTAACCCATAATTCTCCACTCTCCCATCTTCCACATGACTTATTGCCTATATGTCAACAGATCTTAAATAGCTCTGATTTCCCATGAAGATTTCTAAGTTGCACTTATGATGGAAAACCACATATTGCCTGATTGTAGGGAAGTGGGTGTGAAAGTACTTCAGAGTAACTACCTTTTTCAAATCCATTTTAGTCCTAAAAATTTCAAATTCAAATCACGTAAAGCTACCTGTGAAATATTGAAAGCCAGAATACCCACATTCAAAAGGAGGAGAATTAAGATTATACAAAAAAATATATGTTATAAGGCAAGAATTTAATACATACATATAACTTAAGGGCAATCTAGGCCATCCAACCCATTGAACTAGACTTTAAAATAAGAATAAAACACTCAAAGCCAGCCTTTATCATTCAAATGTTTATCAAGCCTTCCCTTAAATTAACTGCATCCATCATAGCTGAAGGCAATACAATCCAAAGGCCAATCACCCTATTAGAAAAATAAAACTTTCTTAACTAAAGATGACTCCTACGCTGCCAAAATTTATATTTGTGTCCCCAAGTCCTACCATAAAGTAAAATAAATGATGCATTAACACTACCAATTCCCTTAATCTAAAAACACCTCAATCAGATCCCTTCTAAAACTTTTTTTTTTTTCAAGAGAAAACAATTTTGGGATCTCTCCTTTAATCTGTCCTTGTATGACAACCTTTCCATCCCAAACATTATTGTAGTAGCCCTCCTCTAAACCCTTTCCAACAAATCCTATTTGTCCTGTCAATACTAGCAAAAGCACACTGTTTGAATGGCTTAAGAGACTGATCAAATAGGACACCAAGATCGTTTTCTTCCATAATACTGTTAAGGTTATTCCTATCCAAATTATACTTGTAAGTCAAATTATGATAACCTACATGCATTACCTTGCATTTATTATAATTAAAAGCCATCTGCCATTTATTTGCTCAACTCATCAAATAATTCAAATTATTTTGTAAAGCTGCAGTATCCTCCTCATTGCTAGAAACACCCATAACTTTAATATTATCAGCAAAATTAAATAATCTATTATGGAAATCAAAAAGAACAATGGTTCCAAGAATGAGCCCTAGGTACCCCATTTGTGACACTGATCCAGTCTGACTGAACTTCATTTATTACCAACCTTCTGCTTTTTTCCTTCCAGCCAGTTTTCTATCCAATGAGCCAACCTATCACTCACGTCTACAGAGTTAATTTTTTTAACAAATCTTTTTATGGTGCACCTTGTCAGATGCTTTCTGAAAATCAAGATACACCAAACATACACCCTTACCAATATCTACATAAGCAGTAACCTCTTCAAAGAATGTCAAAATATTATTAAGACATGATTTTTTTTTTTTAAGAAACCATGCTGACTATCCAATGAAAATTTAAACTTTGTTAAATGAATTTGCAAAGCATCTTTTATCAGACTTTCAAAAACTTTTTTCCACCACTGATATATGACTAATAAGCCTATAAGTACTGAAATAATGTTTATCAACTTTCTTTAAAAGAAAAGTAACATTAGCCAATTTTCTATCTCCTAGCACCTGCCCATTATCCAAGGACTTACACAAAGTAGTAGCAAATGGCTTACATATCCAATCCTTAACCTCCTTCAATGGCCTGGCATGGCCAGGTGGTTAGGGCGCTCGACTAGCAATCTGAGGGTCACGGGTTTAAATCCCCATCACACCAAACATGCTTGCCCTTTCAGCCATGGGGGCATTGTCAACCCCACTATTCGTTGGTAAAAGAGTAGCCCAAGAGTTGGCGGTGGGTGGTGATGACTAGCTGCCTTCCCTCTAGTCTTACATTGCTAAATTAGGGACGGCTAGCGAAGATAGCCCTCGTGTAGCTTTGCGCGAAATTCAAAAACAAACAAACACACAAAACCTCCTTCAAAACCCTTGAGTAAATATCTGACCAAGGAGATTTATCATTCTGTAAATTTCTCAAGTTTTTCTTAACAGGCTCAGAATTAATGTGATCATCTTTTTCAAGCTTGTTTCTGTCTATCAAATATTTAAGATTTGTAATATTGCTTAAATCTTCATTAGTAAAAATTGAAGAAAAAGTAGAATTTAATATCAAGCTATCTAATAATCATCAGATACAAGTCTTTCTGTATCACCCCTCAAAAGACCTATTCCATCCTAATATTTTGCTTACCCTTAATGTATTTAAAGAAATCCTTACTATTAATTTTTACATTTTCATTCAACTTTTTTTCATAGTTTTTGATTTCTTAATTTTATATTTAAACAACTCTACTGATCTTGTATAACTCTTTAACTCTCCCAGCATTTCAGTCAATCTAAATTTCTTCATTTTATAATGCTTTTCTTGAATTTTACTCTTTATATGCCAACTATATTTTTTTACTTGCAGACACTCTTTTTTTTAAAATAGGGAACATGCCTATCATGAATATTTTAAAATCTTTTTTAAAAGCTTTTCACATTTTCATGGCATCATCTATCTACTTCCTTTCATGGAACACCAGTGCAAAGGGTAGAAATGTGTCTAGGCCAAGCAAAGAGGTTTAAATAGCATGTAAACATCCTAACTGAACAGGTCCAGACAAATACAGAATTTACTAGAAGGTGAGACTATTAATTATGCATATATGATAAGGACAAACACAGGGATAGGTAAGATCCTGCAGAAGTACTAGCTATAACAAATTGTATAAACAAAGAATCTCCTCCTAAGAAAGGAGAAACTTCTTTTACGATAATGACTTCTCAAACCCTGACAGCCACATAATTGTTAACAGGGGTTTGGAGCATAATAGAAATTCCTTACTCATGATACATGACAAAGGTGGGGGCACAAACAGTAAGTAAGCATTTAATGAAGAATAAGCAGTTTGCTATGGATTCCATCATGCTTGGACAATAACCACAGATGACAATCTGAATCCAGAAGCTGAAGAGATATAATTGTAAAAATATATTTGGAATTGTCCACATGCTGGTCTGTAAGATATCCTCTAATGGGTACCAAGACTGGAAAGCTTAATAGTAACCTGCAATTCACATTTAAGATACATCACGATAGATAAGATAGATCAACTGCACAAACCAATTCACTTGGAGCAAAATAACGTGAAGTTAGATTCTTCATAAGGTATAATGAATATCCTATTTAAACATCTCTGAAAGATTCCATTCATGCAATAGAGGAACAAATAGCTCTTACAGGACATAGAAAATCTGGGTCAGTCAGGGAAGGTAACACAACTGGTGAAAAACAATGCATACCAAGACTTTGGAGGAAGGTCTTATCAGGTTATTAGTTTAGTCTTTCTATAAAAACAAAATAAGAAGCATCTAAAGACACACTTTCTCATATTTCTCACTTCAGGTAGAAGAAAATCTGACATTAATGCCCCAGTGAGAGAAAATAAGTTGAAGAAGTTATGAAAGGTTCAAAAGAAGGAATAATAAGACAAGACCCAATGTCTAGAGATAAACTGAAAGGCTAAAAAACCCATGAAAGAGTAGGTATGAAAGAAAATGACTTCTCTGACATTTAAAGTTAAAAGAAAGGACAACCCTGTAACCTGAAATGAAGCAGACAACAAACTACAATCATGAAATAAAAACATGAAAAATGAAGCAATATGTTAAGGAGTTTGAGAAATAAAATTTCTAGGACATCAGCTATTGAAGATTGCCCAATGAAATATGTAAATATCCAGGGATGAGCATCTGCAAGGATGTGACAACACTCAAGCTACTTGAGAAGAGAATCTAGCTTCTCTAATAGAGGACTGAATAATAGCTTGCTGTGAAGCTGTAGACATTGAATGTCATTGTAGAAGATGGATGTTCAAGGCTGTCACAGAAGATGTTTCCAAAGAGGTAATGAAATGGGATCCCCTTGATATAAGTGATGTAGCAGTGGAACCTATAACTGAGCTGGTCAGTGGGGAGCAATAAATAGCACTTGACAATTTAATGGACTGATCCCAAGATGGAAGATGAAGAGGAGGGTAAACAAAGAGAAAAATATTCTTACAAGGTTGGCTAAAAGCATTCACCCTTATAGAAGTGCAGTCTGAAACTGGGAACTAGCAAAATGAAGAAAATGAATGTCCACCATTGCATATTCAATGATTATGGGACAACCACATCATTGGATCAACCATAGAAATGCTGGAGGGTGAAGGATGCATTCTGTAGCGAAAAAGTGATGATCTTTGGCAAAAGAATCTAAAAGAATACGATAACAACTGGCACACGACAGACTCAGAGTTATATATGATTTGAATAGAGTCAAAAATGAAAAGAGAATAGAGCAATAAAAAGACCATGGGTTGAAGTTCCTCTCTAAATTTTCATATACGCTACGACTGTAGAAATATATGTGTGAACTAAAACACAGTGTTGGTGTAGCAAGGATGTGAACTCTTGCCAAGCATTCTAAGATTCTAAAAAATAGAGGTGAAATTCTGATTTCAGAGTAGGCCAGGAACCCAAAAAGCAATGTCCCCCAAGACAACAACCCAGCCTTTAAGAGAGGCATCATTATGAGGTGGAAGAAAAATCTGGTAGTAAACTGAGCCCAAATTGAAGGCAATCAAGAGGAACAGGAGAGAGGGAAATTCCCTGAGATAACAAGTCTGAAGATAGATGCCACTGAGAAACAAGATACTATTGGAGGTGTTGCATGCAAGCAAAGCCCCAAGGGAATGAGTTTGTGAAGTGAAACCATCATCCAAAAAGTAGAAAGGATGCCTTTGAGAGTAGGTGTGAAAGACAGAACAATATGAAGAAGAGGAAGTGGTTGTAATGTTCCTTGAACTGTGTTAATCCAAGATCCCAGATGTACCAAATACTGAGTTTGTACTAAATGAGAAATGGAGTTACAGATGAACAACCCAAAACATGTAGCTAACTGGGTATATGTGTGTCAGAGACTAAATGGATGAGAGGCTCAGAATAAGCCAGACATTCATGTAAAAGTTGATGTTGGGGGAAAGGAAAAAAATCAGTAAAAAACTATACTACTAAACAGAAAATACATAAAGCCAAAAGTCACATGGAAGGTGAGAGAGAGGAGAACTTTGGGTAAGTGACACATACTCTGTATTGCTTTAAAGTTATTCAGAACTTTGAGTCACATGGTTATCGACAGCATGAAAAACTCAACAAGGAAAGCCTTTCAGTATTTCAGAGTTAAGTCTATCTGATTTTAATTTATATTATAGTTTATATTATATTAAATAGTTTATATTATAAAAACATATGATGAACAGTACTCGTTATACATCATACACACATCAGATTCATTAGCTATAATGAGAATCATTCTAACAACGTCAGTTAGTTTAAATAATATAGAAATTTTAGCATGGAGGATTTTGAGATTTTTCCATATAACATCGTCACAGAATAACAGCAATTATATGTTTTGAAGGAAACAGATTTATGATGGTTACAATACCAGTCTCTTTCCCCTTCGTACTTCTCGTAAAATATCACTGGGAAAAAATCCAAGAATTCCATCCTCATCAGTCTTTCCTCTCTGATTCAGACCACTGGAGAACAGCTGCCAAATGCAAAATCAAATTCAAGAAGCTTTTCTTACTAACAAGGTTATATGATTATACCTAATTTTATAACTTAATGTTAAATCTAACCAAGCATTTTTGAAATGGTTCTTTTTTTTTCTGAACTATTTCAATTCATATTTTTAATCTATGCTTTCAAATATATTTTAGAAATCTATTATAAAGTATTGAAGTTATTGAATAAAGTAATGTAATTCACCAATTCTAACAAAATATAGAATACTTCCGAGTAGTTGCTTAAAAATATCCTTTAAATATTTTCCTCAAGCTCATAAGCTCACTACATTATGTTTTGTTCCAAAAGCTGAATGTGATGTGACACAGTATGTTAATTCAGTACATTACACCTAATTACTCTAAATTTTCATTATAATGCCAAAAGTTTAATCTTTGTTATACAAGTTGATTCTCTCAAAACCAATGACCTAAAAACCATGACTCTCCAAAAACTGGCAGTCTTTTCTAAAATTTCCTATAAAATCAAATTTTTAATAGTGTGCCAGTTTGTCTGGTGATACGCCAGACTAGTTGTTGGTTTAGTGCTTTGTTTTGGTCATGAACCATGCTTCGTTATCTTCCACTCTATCCCTGTCTTTTCTGCCATATTTTTGGTATTCATAGCCCTAGTAATCATGTCAAAAAGGTCAGATGAGAGTTGAATGGGTTCCAAGAAGTCTGTGAAGAGGAAACATTACTCATTAACCATTGCAAATAAGGTGGAACTGTTGAAGAAGTTGGAGGCAGGTACGTCTTTGCAGAAACTGTGTGAGGATTATGAGCTGGGATCTTCTGCTATTTATGACTTGGTCACTTGTGAGAATCTCATCACTTATTAACTTTGCTAATTCATCTACGTAACTTTGAGCTGCCTCATGATTTGCTGATGCACAGTCCTCACACACTTTGAAGAATAGTATGCCATATCAGATCTTAAATTTTGCCAGCCAGCCTGTATTTTAGTTAGCTCCAGTTTCCAGATTCATTTCCTCAGGAAATATTTTGGCCTGCTCTATCACCATATTTCCAGAGAGGCACCTTTTCACTATGCCACTACCTAATACATTCCATGAGAACATTATCTAAATCATTACACTTAGTCTGATGCAGAGTTTTCCTAAAGTTCATTCCCTTAGGACTGTCTAGTAATCTAAATATCCCAAACTAACTGAACTTTATGACATAATGGGATTTCAGCCAAAAATATCATTAAGAGAACATATCCAAGTGATGATTCAATACATTCTAATCATTATAGGTTTTAATGTGTAATATACCATATATAACATAATGTTTTGGGACAACAAGGTATCTCACTTAAATTTACTGCCTCCACAAATTCAGAAAACAATCCATTCAAAAGGCCAACCACCCTTATAGAAAAATAAAACTGTCTTAGCTGCTTGGATGGTTTAAGAGACTGGTCAACCACTAAACCAAGATCTTTTTCTTCCATAACACTGTTAAGGATATTCCCATTCAAATTATACTTATGATTCAAATTATGGCAACCCACATGCATTATCTTGCATTTATTATAATGAAAACCCATCTGCCATTTATTTGCCCAACTCACTAAATGATCTAAATCCTTTTTGTAAAGCAGCAGCATCCTCTTCATGGCTAGCAACACCCAATACCTTAATATCATCTGCAAATTTAAGTAATTTATGGACTATTCTTTCATCTATGTCATTAATGTAAATCAAAATGAGCAAAAGGTTATAGGTTAATTAATAGGGATGAAGTTCTAAAGAGAGGGGGAGGAGTGGCTTTATATGTAAAATGTGGGTTATATCCTGTTGAAGTTGAGGATATCAAGGATAATAGCAAGGAGATTGAATCCATTTGGGTTTCTATTAGTGGATATAACGGAAAAAGGCATTTAGTGGGAATTTATTACAAACCACCAGATGATACTGATGAAATTAGTGAGAAACTCTACAATGAGATTAAGATTTCAGCTGTT
>NW_013667498.1:205114-231747 GCF_000517525.1 Limulus polyphemus
AATTTCAGGCATATAGATTGGGAAATGCAAGAGTCAAACCCATGAGGGAGAAAGGTTTTTGGAAACTGTTCAAAATGGTTTTCTTCACCAATTAGTCAAGGAGCCTACTAGAAATAATGCTATTTTAGATTTAATGTTAACTTCAAATATAGAAATGATTGAAAGGGTGGAAAAATTGGGGAACATATGGGTGCTAGTGATCATTACTCTATTAGCTTTGGTGTTTTGCTACATATGGAGATAAGGAATAATGATATTTTGGTTACAATTTTCAAAAAAAGCTAATTTTGAAAGAATGTGACAAGAATTATCTGTTGTGAATTGGGCAGCTGAGTTATTTGGAGCCACTGATCAAATGTGGAAAATGTTTAAAGATAAATGTTTAAATATTCAAGATAAACATATTCCTTATAGTAAAAAAAGGGTGGCTCCAAGTAAAAATTCAGATTGGCTCACAAAGGGTATAAGCAATAAAATTAAAGAAATTTAAATTGACTGATAGTATTGGAGACTTAGAATGTTATAGAAGATCAAGAAAGTTGGTCAAACAGGAAATTAGGACATCAAGAAGGATATATGGAAAAAGGTTGGCTGAAAATGTAAAAATTAACAGTAAAGATTTCTTTAAATACATTAAGAGTAAACAAAATGTTAGGATGGGGGTAGGACCCTTGATGGATGACAAAGGAAGAATCATATCTGATGATTATGAGATGGATGGGTTATTAAATTCTGATTTTTCTTCAGTTTTCACTAATGAAGATTTAAGCAGTATTCCACATCTTGAACAGCTGATAAATAGAAACAAGATGACTGCATTAATTCTGAGCTTGTTAAAACAAAATTGGGAAGTTTGAAAAATAATTAGCCTACTGAGCCAGATAATATTTCCCCAAGGGTTTTGAAAGAGGTTTATTTAATTAAGTAATGCACAAAGAACATAGAATAATAACAAGTAACTTGCACATCTTCACTACTAGCATCTTTAAAAGTACATACCAGTCCCGAGTTCCCAAATAAGACCCACAACATTAAGCACTACAAATCAGTTTGATAAATATGATAAGCTTTATAAATCTGTAAATTACTTTATAGTTCTGAGGTACTTAATTAACACTTAGTTTAAATCAGAAGTTCTTAATAACCACCATTTGAAACATAAGTTATTCCATTTGGATTATAGTTTTTTATGGATTTAGATTTAACGATTTTTCTGAAAACACTTCTTGACTGTTTTCCTTTCAGTATATTTAGCTGCTCTTCCAGTATGTTACACTAATACAATGGTTTCCAACCTGAAAGGGGGAGGAGGAGATTTTAGAACAGCCTTCAAACAAGATGATCACCTGAGGTAACTAAAGTTTTAAGGTGGCTAATAATGAGGGTGAGAAAATAAATTATTGGGCATATATTTTTGACTGAAAGAAGTCATTGCTACAGAGATTTGGGTGAATACTAGGAATGGGTTATATACTGCAATATCTAATAATGTCAGAATGGACATAGTAATCCAAAATGGTGGTGGCAACATTAATACTCTCGCTATGGGCTCGTTACCCCAAGTTGATCTTTATAGTTTCCAGACTATAACTTTTAATATGCTTTGTGTATCTTCACAAAATTTCACAAGCTTTCAGTAACCACTGAGAGTCTTCTGTAGACAAAAAAAAACTGAATTTTTAATGAAGTATCTTTACTAAAAATTTCTCAATGAATATATGGAGTCAAAGTGTTAACTGCTCTGAGTGCAAAGTGATTTTCATTTTCAGATTAAAAATACTTTATCTGAAAATTCTCAATTTTATTTGTGTATTCTCTAAAACCTCCTAAATAAATTTCAGATGTTTTTTTCAGTAAATCTTTATATTTTATCTGTTATTTTCTCTACCCTAACTCTATATGAGATTGGTCAATTTGACCAACCTTGTAACTACCAAAATAAAATTTGAAATAAATCTAAATTACCCATTTTTTCTTTCTAGAATGACTTCAGATTGTAACATAAAACTACATTTGTTCATCCTAAATAGCCTTAAATTTGTATCAGTATACATATGTTTCTACTTAGATTTTATTGTTTTATTTCCCTTTGAACTGTGTTGAACTAATATTCCTACCAAAAAAGTTGTAAATCACTTGGCAAGTTATCCTATCAAATTATAGTATTACATTGGCTGCTAGCGAGTTGCTCACAAGCATACCTCTTCAGACTTTTTTTATTATTATTGTTGCGTCAGCGAGGTCATGTGACTCGTTCTCTCGAACCTTCGGGAATTGTCAGGAGATTAATAGATATAGGGTAGTCTGGTATATATATAAGAGGGTGACAATGTGACAGGATAATAATGTGTGTGTAGACAGTGAGTAATTGATCTTCAGTCAGAGAGGATTATTGAAGTTGAGCACGTTCGTTGTTATAGCGTTTGTTTTAGAGTGATTGTTGAAATTAAGTGTATCGTAAAGTTATATTTGGAAAGAATAAACCAGTTTTATTAAGTAAGGACGTGTGTCGCTAAAGTTTCGTTGGAACGAATTTACGGGAAATCAATTAACAATACAATACAATAATAAATAAAAAATACACATGAAAAACAAGAAACATTGTACTTATCTGGGTTTTCTTTTTTCTTTGCTGTCGACTTTCAATGAAACTTAACCCTACTTTTTTCATACTAATGGTACTACTGCACTAAATAATTTTTATTTAATTAAATAATGCACCAAAGAACATAACATAATAATACATAAAAAAGCAGAAAATATTCATTAACTTTCAAAATTTTTCTGGCTTTCTAACAATGCAACAAGAGCCATTAAAAATTTAGTTAAGCTTATCGATGTGATTTTTATTGGAATAAAATATGAACTGGAAGCAAAATAGACAATTCTCTGTAAAGAAAACAATGTAATATAATACATTATTTGATAGATGAACACTTTGGCTTTCTATTGCTTATAAGTAATATAGTATTAAACATCATAAAGAACTATTGGCAAATTGTGAAAGACAGGATGTGACAGGTAAGCATGGCAAGAGTGGTCTGGTTTTCTAGTTCATGGCTCTGTAACCAATTAAGATTAAAGACTATAAAAATTATGCTTTGCCTGTGTGAAGACATTATAATGAGTAACTTGTGTTAAATTTCGTGCATCTCGGAGAGGTGGTAAATTAATTAGTGAAGAGGGGGAAGGCTTAGAGAACAAATGTCACAATTCTCATACTAGGGGAATTGAGGATTTTTTCTTAATATTGCCTTATAAAATTAAGAATTTGAAACTTATATAATATTAAAATTTGGATTATTAGTTACATTTTGATGCCAAGATTATTAATTAACTATGATAATAAAGTACTTTAATTAAGTTGTTAATGTAACTCAGTAAAACCTCATGACATGCACAGAAAAAGATGCCCACATGGAAAGGTTTAAACAGTTACTAGAGTGCCAATCATAGTAACATTTGTAGAAACTATTCAAATGCACTCTGTATGAACTTTTTACTTTAAAAAATTAAAACTTACCATGCAGTAGTAATGTAGAGAAAACTTCTCTCTATGAAATATTTGGCCATAGCGTAACTCATCATCTTCTTTCAACCTACAGAAAATGCACTCTGAAAAATAAAAAAAAACATACAAAGACCATTACTGCTAATTAAAATTACCATGACAACATTTCTTCGGCACAAAAAGAAATCACAAACACAATGACAAAACAGGAAAACCTGCATTATTGTTTGAACTCTGCAATGAACAGAAACTTTCAGCTACACTGAACCAGGTAACCAGGGATGAAATTCTGCCAGTACTCACTGGTACTGAGTACCAGAACTTATTCTTACTCCTAGTATCAAGACTTATTTGAACTGCTTTGTCACTTTTTATGTTTACATATAGACTTTTTTTTTCTTCTTCAAAAGCAGGTCCACTTCACTCAGCTGTGTACCTTACTTTTTTTTTTGAGAATTTCACCCCTGATGATAACTATTTGTACCAAATGTTTGTTACATTTTTAAGAAGACAAAATAGAAATAGATTCAAGTAGCATGTACAAATGATGATGGCAGACTTCTGACATTTTGATCCTTAAGTAATCAGGAAGGGTCCATATGTGCCCCAGTTCTCAAGTGAATAAATCTCCAAAGCGATTTTTTTCTTGGAAAAGAATAAATAATTCAATTCAAAATAAATAAATATTTCTCTGTTTGCAATGGCTTAAACTAGCAAGGAGAACTAAAGTGCATGTAAAGATGAAGCAAGTACTTAAGGATTAATTCAAAGTAACTGTTAGATTTAGATAAATATGTATGATTAACTGGTCTTGTACAAGTTACCTGAGAGCATGGTAAAATATCTGAATGGTAAGTCTTACTAATAGCTAAAAAATTTGTTTGAATATGTTAAAATTCAATATATCAGATGTATTAAAAATTGTTAATGCACTTTTCTTAATTAATATATGAATTTTTTTATAAACAGCCCATTGTTTAGTTATGTGCTTAACAAGAAACAAACTTTTTTTTTCCTGGATAATTAAACAATATCTACCTGAAAATGGTATTTTTTTATTGATGTTCAAGTTCTTCTGTGACATATTTTATTTTGTTGATAACATAATGTATTCTAATTTATGATTCACTCTGTTTTTACCATTTGTTACAATTTTTTTTTATAAGTTTTTCATTTTTGTTAAAAATGTATTTTAAATGCTGTATAAATATACACATTTAATAGATTTAATTGTTTGTTATTTTATATGAAATACATGTTTTTTGTTTTCTTTCATTTTCAATTCAGAATATTTCTTCGGGTTATTCATTTGTATATGTTAAGCTCCTTTAGGGTTTTACGCATTTAATTCTTCACAGGTACTCTGCTAAATATAGACCAAAATGTGTTTTGTATTTTCTTGTACATATGATGTATTTGTGATTAAGGTATTTTCATTCAGTTAAATCCAATTTTAAGTGTCATTGTTAATGTTAATCCTATCCTTATGAGTGAGCACCTTGAACTTTGAATAAATATAATAAAAATTGTTAGAATAGTTATTTAACTCAAAAACATTTTAGATTTGATATTTTGTTATTTTATAACAATTATTTAGTATAATTTTCAAATAAAAATTGTTCCAACTTTCATTTCTCTACCACTCTGAGGAGTCTTGTCTGTAAACAAGTTTTGTTTTCATAACTTTTCTTCTCATACCAAAGTTTTACTTGCCAATCAACTATCATCCCTTGAGAATAATTACCCTATTTTGTTTCTCATATGATTTCCCTTCTCTGTTAGTCGTTTGAAACCATCTAATTCAGCTCAAGCTTATATATTTCAGGCAATTCAAAGTTATTTTGAGTATTTTGTTCACGGTACAGGGTTTTTAAGACTGTGATATACCACACAGCAATTTTCAATAATTGTGAACCCTGGATTTACTCTATTTTTGTACGTTTGTTAACTGACATTGCATGTTTTGATATTTTTGCACTGGCTTGAAGAAAGGTTCACTGGTCTAATAACGTGTTTGATCAAGTAACCAGATTTCATCACACAAGGTGCATGACTGTATTTTCATTTGCTAAACTTTGCTTCTTGATTTTTCACAGGTGTGCAAAAGTATTAAACCTTTTGATATGTACAAGATAAATATGCATAAACTACATAATGTAACAATGTGTGTGTGTGAGAGAACGAGAGTGAAGACCTTTAAAAAGTTTCATGAGATTATTTTTCATCTAATTATGTGAAATGCAGTAGTTATAATTTTCCTATACTGAAAATGTATTTCCGATAGGTACATATCTCCTCTCACAAACTTAGCTATTCTTGTTCAGTGCTGCCCTCTATATGCAAACTTTTTTTTATGCATGCCACTGGCCTTCTGCTCCCCCCATATTGGAATTGAAAGATTCCAATGTGTCTCTCATGCAGATCATCATGCGTCACTTCTCCACCAATAGGAGCATGACATACTCACGTCATGCATGTGACTCCCTCTATACTCCTCTACCAAACTATTACTTCAAAGTTTAGCATAAGACTTAAACAATGGAGGAAAGGTGGGAAGAGTGAGAGGAGGTAAGTACCTATCGGAAATGCATTTTAAGCATAGGAAAATTATAACTTCTGATATGGTACTTACCGCCTCTCACAAAGTTAACTAGAATCCCACATTGAATAGGAGGAGGGACCGGTGCGAGGGAATGATAGAAGTACCCCCCCGAAAGCATCTGAAGGATACCCCTGGAAATGAGAGAATCAGATCCGAAGATCAGATGAGGGGAACTGCACCACTTCTGAACTAGGTATATTCTTCATCCCTCTGTGTATTGTGGAAAAGATAAGGGCAGAATAGGAGAGGAGCACATATAAATGAGAAAGAACTGTGTCAGGATAATGATCCTAACCATATAAAATATTTATAACTCAATTCCATGAATAGAATATTGGATAAAACAATGGATGTGCCCTCAGGTGTAGAGTGGTTAGAGCATAATGGACCATACTTGATAAGACAACTACATCCTAAACCCATGCCGCTGGGAACCGATATCCATACGGGGTTAGGATGAGGATCATACTGTCTTCACCTCAAACCCAAGAGACGGGGGGGATTGAGAATCACACCATCTTCCAGGTATGACACAGGTATCAGCACTGAGCTATCAATATGGAGACCCTGACATCTGGTATTGAAAGAATGGCTATCACATGCAATAAACTCCCCCAACTGGGAAATGTACTGGAACCATCCAAAAGACAATAGAATCCCCATATTAAGATAGGCTGAAGGACAGTCAAAGGACAGAACTGTAACAATTGCACGTGCCACTTCTGTGATCCACAACACAGACAGAGGAAAATCGAGGGAGGAAGATAGACAACCTGAAATATATGTGAGGACATATGTTGATTGGTTCTACTCTAAATCCAACACCCAGCTGCAAGGGTAGGATGATGGCTCCCAATCAAAGGGGTGAACTACAATTTGACGTATCACTCCTTCATAATTTTTTTTGTGAGGGTGGCAAGGGGAGAACCTGGTCCCGGTTGACACCCAGCCCCGGCCAAAGCTTAGTGACTGGGTACCAGGACCCAGTATTCGGCTAAATTTTACTACCTGTGCATCCCTAATTGAGAGTAAATAAAGTCTGCCTTGCACTTTCTTTAACACTGTATTCGATATACTTTATAACTCTATACAACATTCTCTGTCATTCCCCTCCTGTTATTTGCAGTTACAACTCTTGCCTGTAAAGTAGTCAGTGCACTTGAGAGTACAACATGAGAAGTAAATTATATCTTGTGTGGACTAAACCAAGGCATTATCATAAGTCAGTTGATCTTTGTGAATGTGTGTGTGTTAATATTAGTCAAGGTCTGACATGGAGGTATACATGAATGTACCCTGCTGTAATTAACTTTATTTCATAGTAATGAAAGTAACTAAGATACTGCTAGGATTCTAATATACATATGTACATACACTGTAAGCAATCTGAAATATGTTAAGTGAAAAGCTTTTGAAGGATACAAATAATAACTAGAGTAACAGTAATATAAAGAAAACCTGGATGTACTAAACTCAAAAAAGAGAATTTATTTACACCATAAATAATATGTTTTTCCTGGTATTTTGCATACGTGTATCCTAGCTAATTCCCTAATTTTCTTTAAGCAATTACTTAGAGCCTTGAAACTTCCTGCTGCCAAACATAACCAATCCCAAGTGTTTACTCACCTTAAACACATAAGCCTTATGTACCACCTTCACAGCTATACTGTATGCTTAACTGTGAAAGTTTGTTGTAGCATCTATGTATCACACCAACAAAATGTGTGAAGAAGAATAACATGCACATTCAACAACTAGCTTAATGTATTTCAGACAAGGTTAGTTTAATATCCTGATTCATGTTCAGACTTGGTTGAAGTAGTTTAATACATAAAGATTCCTTGATCCAAAGTGTTCCCTTATTTGAACTATATCCTGTTATTTTAAAGTGTTGGTTGTCTACTGGTATTCAACATGTCTAAGCATGTAGTTGGACAGAGGACTGTTTACTTTGCTGGAGTTGTGTGTTCTTTAATGCATGTTATATATTAAATTATTTCAACCAAGCCTGAACATGAATCAGTACATTTTAGCATTAAGGCTGAAACTTCAAATTGTTATCATCAGATATTAGCTTAGTATGGTTGGTAAGAAAATGGTATGCCAGATATATTCATTTCTGAACATATTTTTCTTTTCAATAACCAAGAAAGTACTTGCAAAATACCAGGAACTGCATTCATCACAACTGCTGCTATTATTTGACTGCAGTATATAAATTACCTGAATGGAGGGCAAACTAGCTAATTTCAATTAAAATCAGTTATAATAAATAAACTACAACGAAGGCAAATTTATTGCAATAAGTATTTACAAGAACTACCACTGGTGAGCATGGAGAACGATCTCAAGCAGACACGTGCAGCCATCTAGTTAATGATCTATGTAGCCTGTGTTAGTGCACTGGTCCTAATTTAAGTTTTGTGCTTCTCTCATCATTCAGTGGACGGTGCTTAAGAACATTCTGGATGAATTACTGGTGGTAAGTTATTGATTAATACTTACTTTAATTCCAACTATTATTTTGTTTGTTAATTAGTAATTTTTGTAAACAGGTTTACAGTTACACACCGACATGTTAAAATTTTTCTTTTAATTTTATTTACTATGGTTCCTTCATTGTGTAATTAGGACTTTTGGCTTTTTCTTTGGCTATAAGTTTTTAGTTTTATTGTACTTCTATAACATTTGTTTCTATTACTTTTACATCCATTTGTCCTTTTACACATTACCTTCCACTACCATCTGTTCCCCTAATTGTTTAGGGTGTAGTTGTAATTATTTGCAACAATATATAATTTTTCATTATCTAAACCATTCTTGACAAAAGCCTGTGTATGTGTATTCATTTATAGCTGCCAAACCATTGGACGGACTGTCACCAAACCTGGCATATATATCCTGAAGTTCTCCTGGGAGTAGCATGGGGAAAAGGGGTTGGGATTTGGACCTGCCACCCCCAAGTCACCTCCCAGGGCTCCTATGCCCATCCTGTATGTTGAACAAGAATATCAGCTAGTATTTTATTTATTAAGTATGAAGTACCTCACAGTTGTGATGTGTCCATATCAGACTACAGTTACATGTAGGTTTTTACGGTGTGAGAAAGGTCTTTGTCATCAATACGTGTGCTTAGTTGTAAATATTTTCTAAAAAAAGAGGTTTGTTGTGACTACAGTCATTATTTAAAGGTACTATAATTTTGTTTAAAAATGTAATTATGTTTGAACAATATGACTATGTAACATCACTATACTTGTTTTGTTACTTGACAGAGCTTTCGTTGTAGGACTAACATGTATACACTAGTACCAAAGAAGTAGATGGGAGGTTACTGTGTTCAAAAAGTAGCATGCACTGCAATAGTATTTTGTTAATATTAAATATTATAGTGTTCACATTAGGTACCAAATACTGAACTTTATGAATTTCTGGCTAAAGTTCTATATAGTATAGAAGTTTTACTACATAAATTATTATCTGTAGCATTTTCACACAGTTTTTATATTTGGAATCCACCTTTTTCTGATCATATTTTTTCTTAATGACTCATCAGAAGTTTTGATTAAACTTAAAATATGCTGCTTTCAAAAATTAGATTTGTTTTATTTTTCTGTTACTGGCTAATTTGCATAATTATGTGAAATGTATATTTTCTTACACACTAGTTTCCCACTTCAACTTTTTGCTCAATATATTGGATTTTGTTCAAATTTTGACTTAAAATATGTTCAAACTGGCTAACCTGAAACAAAATGTAAAGTACTTCTGGAACACTGGCAATTCAGTCTATCACAATCTGTCTAATTTATGAATCATGAAATCTGCCAAATATTTTCTTTAATATGTTTCAGACAACATAAGTATCTCAAGATATTTCACTCTCTTTCAAGTATCATTTTTTTTTACTTTATGCTACTATTTTATCTATTACTAAATTCCAAGTTTATAATTAATAACTTAAGATATAAAAGTATTGTTATTGCACAGATAAGATTGTCTTGGTTATGGAATGCTAACTCAAGTAATGGGGTAAAAAAACTAGTTTAAACACATCTGTTCCAATATAAAGCATGAATACATTGTATAATTTTTACACAAAAATACATATACAGCCATAAATAAAAAAGTGATGCCTTAATCAATGAATACTAGAAGTTTGAATATGCAAACTTTGGTTTTAAAGACATTTTTAATTAGTCCTACTGTTGTATTTATGCTTTTTTTCAGCTTTCTAGTCTTTGACTTGAACTTGAATATTTAATTCATTAACTTAGTATAAGATCAAACTAATGACTGTATAATTAGAACTAAACTTTTTCACTATTTTCTTAGTAATTCAAAGGTTTTACATGTCCAATAGATGTTTTCAAGATGGAAAGGAAATGGAAAAATTTTGAGATGCAGTTAAAGCTTAGTGATTAGTGGAATCTACTAAATTGACTAATCACTTGGGCTTATTAGTCGATTATTTTAACATGAGACTTGGTTAGTTGAAATAATCTAAAATAGTAATAACTGGAAACGCTAATTGTGATTAATTGGTTATTTTCACAAGTCATGACACTTATAGATGAAGCTGATCAATCTTTAGTTAATTGAGAATAATAATAAGAAATCATAATGGCAATATGTGGATTACTTGGACAGTTAAAATATCTGAAAAAAGTAATAATTAAACACACTAACTTCAATTAGTTGATTATTTTTGTGACACTAACTTATCTATTTGTACTTTTGGTTAATTGATAATTTTACCTGACAATAATTGAAGTAATCAATATTCATATGTAATTGATTAATCACCAAGCAGTAAATACAGTATTTATGAAAATATCAAATACTAACTTTTTTTTTTAAATTGAGCAACTTATTTGCTGTTTTTTACTTATACAAGTCAACTTTCATATATATAAAATATGCAGTCAAACAAAACCTTACCAAATGTCTTGAATTTTTTCAGAGATGTCATTTTTTTGTTTTATAAATGTCACTATACTGTAAGAAAAAAAAATATTATTAGGGTCGCAAAAGCAAATATGATACCATTACCTATAAAATTATCAGTATCTTTAGGTTTATACTCAGCTCTTGCATTTTTTAAGTCAAGAATTCAACTGACCACAGTTATGTAAGCACATTTCATTTAACATGTTAAGTTTAAAAACATTATTTATATTAGTATTACAAAAATATTTCATATATACTACTGGCTAATTATCTTGGTTGAAATAACTACTCAGAATTTAATAGAGTATAAGTTCATTCAAGAAAACATTAACTCCTGTTTGCTTGTAGTAGGAATAACTATTAAGCATTTAAAGCTTAAACTAAACATTTAATATACATAGAGTTCAGTAACTTGGCTTCTCACAAGGTGAACTGTATATATCTATATTTACAAAGTTCAACTACTCTACCAATTGAAATACATTTTTGGAAAAAGCTATTATGAAAAACTGGTTGGCCACTCTATGTGCATATGTAGGTTATTGTGTTGACACATATACAAAAATACTAGTTCATTCTATACTCTTACCTTATACAAATCTAATGAATGTAAAATGCACATAAGAAAAAAATAGCTTGTTAATATCCAACTTGCACTTATATTTTGAAATAAGTTCTTCTTCAGCAGATTCTGTGACTTTAGAACTCTGCATGCATGTCATAATTTTCATCAGGTAAAAACATCATTAAAAATAAATGTTTGGTACATATGTTAGTTTCAGTTATAACTCTACATGGTAAAAGTGTTGACATTTATCTGTATTTTAGGGACAATCCTGGGAAGTTAAACATGAATCATCTGTATTAACACAAAGTAAAAATTTACTTATTATAAAGAAACATATTTAAACTTAAAATAAAAGGTAATTATTTAATACCAACATTTTAACTTTTTTTTTTCATAAGGGTTCAATTCAATACAAAAACTGACTTGTATCAGTTTTTTGACTGCACTGTTCCCTGACAAAAACAAAAATACTTGTATTAAAGAATATTTTTTTCTGAAGTCAAAGTAATTACTTTCTAGAGATATGTCAAATAACATACTTAAGTCAGCACGTTGCACATTAAATGCTTACTTCTTTTGCTATAAAAAAAAAGAAAATTATTCAGGCTTGTGTGGAGATAAGAAAGTGAAGCCTTTGTTGAACCATAACTTGGGAAAATAACAAGTTGCTGAGATCTACAGATTAATAAAAGTAAAGCAGCTTATACATTATACAGAGAGCTGAGTACATTATATTAAAATAGTTTACACAGAGCTGAGTACGTTATATTAAAACAATTTAAAGAGAGCTGAGTACGTTATATTAAAACTATTTACAGAGAGCTGAGTACACTATATTAAAACAATTTTTGAGTCTCACACGTTACATTCCATGTCACCACAACTGGTTAAGATCTACCTGATGACTGTGCATCTTGACAATATCCCTGAAATAAATTTGCCATTACAAAAGGTTCTGTCAAAAGGCTGTCATGTCTAAAGCACAATGCTTCTCCCTGCTGGCTTTCCACAATCCATCTGGTGTATGATGACAAATGTTTCCCAGCACCTACTTCTACAGCCTGATCGCATAGAAATCCACAGGTGCTGTATCTGGCAACTTGACCAGTATGTCTTTGTATGAAATAGCTTGAATACCCTTTTCATTCTTTAGCTTTATGAGATATGCAATGACTGAAAGCCTCAACTTGAAGAATTCACATCCTGTTGATGATGTTTCCAGACAAAGCAAGTATTTCTTTGTCACACAAGGGGGCCAGAATATTGGTCTAGCTATAGCTTATAGTAAGCAGAGTTTACCTAGACCGTCATTCCACGCTCTTGATCCATAGCTTGCCCCTGGCACAGTATCTACTGATGACAATAAATTTGTTTGAAAATGTTTTACAACATGTATGTACCACTTTTGGAATTTTGTTTTTTGCCTACAGATCAGTAGAAAATGACAAGGGGGTCTGTTACAGTTAGCAAGGTACACATATGCTTCATTGAATGTCACTACATAATGCTGTTTTTTCCCTGCTAGGTACAATTTGTAGTTTTCTTTTCCTTTCCTAGATACACTGTAGAAGCCACTTGTGTACACATAACTTTTTTCACTTTTCCAGATGAAGGACCTTGGTTATGTTGCATACTGTTCCTTGAGACACCTGGATGGTTTTTGCCCTGATCTTTGTGTTTGTGGATTACTGCCTGTTACAAAACACTGCACTCTGCTTAACACAGCTGGGGTAAGATTTGTTGCAGGTTTCTTTCTAAATGGTCCTGGTGTTTTAAAGTTATTATTTTCCTACACTGAAAATATATTTCCAATAGGTACTTACCACCTCTCACATAATACCTTTTCTCATTCAGTGCTGCCCTTTATATGCAACTTTTTTTTCACATGCCACTAGCCTTGAAACTTCCACCTTCCCCACGATCAATGTAGTTCACTGTGTCTTTACATGTAAACTATCATGCAACAACCTTCCACCAATTGGAGTGCGACACAGCCTCCTGACGCACGTTACTCCCTCTATTGGATTTCACCTTGCCATCACTTCAAGATTAGGTAGAAATTAATCACTGGCAATGGGGATGAAGTGTGAGAAAAGGTAAGTACCTACTGGAAATATATTTTCAGTGTAGGAAAACAATAACTTCTGATACGGTACCTTACCTCCTCTCACATTGAAAAGATGGACAGGTGCGAGTGATATAGATAAGCATCCTTCAAAGGCATCTGAAGCAAAAATGATGGAGTGTGAACCCCCACTGGGAGAGGAACACATGTGTGAAACCATACCACTTCTGTACCAGGTATACTCTTTGCCCAGTGTGGTAGTAAGTGTTGCATAAATGGGCAGAAATTTTAAGGATCACATCCAATAAATGAGAGAGAAGTTTGGGATGGTCTGACCCCACATCCAACTGAAATCTCTGGAATTATAGTCCAGAAGAATGAATGAATGTAGGGTCCCCAGCCACAGACTTGATGTTGGGAAAGCTAAAAAAGGATATGCTCCTTGGTGTAGAATGGCTAGGGTGCAACAAAATGTACATGATAGGTCAACTCCAGTCCAAAGCCAGGCAGCATCGGGCATACATCTTCCAACCCATGGTAGGAGCAGGGTCCGCACCATCTTCACCTCAAGTTGAGTAGAATGGAAGGAGAAAATTCTGTACTGGTTGACTAAACTGAGCAAAACCAACACCAGCCATTCGAAAACCTGACATCTGAATGACAGTAGGAAGGGATGTGCCACTGTAGCAGTTTACTTCAAATCCAAAATTAATTGGACCAGTTCCACTGCACGTAACATCAGCCTCTGGGAGTGAGCCTCACTGAGGAACTACAGAAGCTGGAGTATATGAATGCCTGGCTGACTACCGCAGACACCACGGTCCTGGGACAAATTGGGTTGGATCCATGAAATATCATCCTCTGGGACCCACCACACAGAGGCAAAATCCCATGACTGACATTGGATGAGGAATCATAATAAACACATGTATGAGGATTTATGTTGATTGGTCCTGTTTGAATCCAAAACCACTCACTGGGAACTGACATCCAGTAAATGTTAGGCATACAAATTTTAAACCAAGTGGGTCAAAGTACTCATTTGATGACATTTTTACAAGAGTTACATTCAAAACTTCATTAAACAACTTTACTATTAATGTATGTTAATACACTTGGCATCAAAACTTATATTTCAATATAAGTTTTAATTTCTTAATTTAAAAAAAAGTTTAAATAAATTCTCAATCTACACTTCTCTGTATCACATTGTACTTCACTCTCAATTGCTGATTTTAGATTTTCTTTATACCCCTATGTTATCTTCTGAGTTTGGCACAAATTACACACTTATACTATAGATAACAATGAGCCATAGTGTAAATTTATAGTCTACAAGCTTCTTCCTTTACTAAAATATAAACAAGAACATCAAACGTATATGCTACACCCTCCTATCATATCCTGTCTTTCAAAAAATGTTGATAATTCTCTCTGACAATTGCTATTTAAATATTTGTAACCAATAGTAAGAGAAGATTATACTTTATTGAATTCTCTACAAGGCTAGTTTGTTCTGGTGAAAGGTTATGAATTATATGTCTCAGTTTCATTGTTTGTACTGTGGAAGTCTGTAAAATCAGATAATGGAAAAAAAATTGTAACCCATTGATAGCTTTGTTTGAAAGTTTTATTGTTATAAAAGTAAATAAAATGTAAAAATAAGATACTTATTGGATTAGGTAAGAAAGCTTACATGAAAAAAATATTTAAAAACATTACTCGAAATAACACAAACACATCATGAAGTGTGATGGTGTAATTTGACCTTGTTCACTGGTAACTTGATCCTTTGTTTACACAAAGATGTTCTGCTGTAATAAACAGCTTTCTGCATATTCTGAGGTCTTAAGTGCAGCTGTAAAGCAATAAAATTAAATGAACATAGATTTGAAAAGTCTTATAGTTTTGCTGTAAGAATGCATTAATTCCTTTTGGAAATCATCTCCATCCCAACCTGCAGTGGCTATGGCATTTCACCTTGCTATACTGACAATTGGCCACAGATACTCGCCACTTCTTCTGTTTAGCAAACAGTTGAGCCCCTAGCTCTTTATCTAAAACCATTAGAAGTCTGGACTTAAGCATGTAGTCTGCTTATAATTTCATTAGCATCTTCTCAGTTCACAGTTTGTGGGACAGCCACACCATGATAAAATAACTCTTTGGCATCATCTTTGTAAGGATCAATTTTTCACTTTATACTGAGCACTACATTTTGGACCTAGTCCATCCAAGTGTAAACTGCCTGTATCTTCAAATTTTGAAATGTTAATTATGCAACCAAACTATCTTTATATGACACCTAGGGATCTGGTTGCATGTATTTGCATGTTAATTGCAATGGGGTTTCCATATTGCTTGTTCTTTCTTAAGTTCCTAATATACTTTTGACCAAAATACATGCATATATATATATATATATACACATACACAAAACACCAACAAATAGCTGTTAGTAGTGTTGTATCTTGGCAATGACACAACTAGTTTAAACATAGGAAGCATATTGGATAATAATATTATTCTTGACAATTTGATTGGGGAAAAATTATGTAAAGTACAATTAACCACATTTTCAAAAATACCTTTTCTTGTAAACTGGTTGTGCAATAAGCAAAAACAACAACATGGAATCTTAGAAACATACCCAAAGACTTAATGATTTCTTTAAAATACTTTTATACAATACCCAGGTTCTTATAGAGTTTCACTGGTATGTTCACATGCCAATAAAAAGAATACACTTTAAAATAGGGCAACAATTGGTAGATGTACCAATGGAACCTTGGTGAACAGAAATAAGAGGCTACTGAAAATGGTCACCAAAAGGTGCTATATATGCTCAATGTGGTCGCCATTCACATCAGTAATGGCCTGAATCCTTGGGAAAGGCAACTGAATGAAGCTGTCTGATATTCATCATGGCTTCATGCTGCTGGATGGCATCTACATTCATCAACATAGTAGGTACTCTATGATAAACATCTGACTTTAAGTATCCTCATAGCCAAAAATCAAGTGAGCCAAAGGTTGCAAACCAATGTTTTCTGTGGTGCTTCCTGTCTTTGAGAAGATCAGGATCGCCATGAAGACACTTGGAAGTAACTACCATTGTCAGCAGATGAAGAAAACATTGTTTCATGGCAACATACTCAAGCCACTAGGCATATTGCTTTCATCCAGTCCAATTAGCAGCCTAGATGTTGGACTAAAATACATAAAACCAGACTTGGAAGATGATCAGACTGAAGCCATGGGCATGATTGCGGAGTTAGCTGAACATATTCTTAAAGTGAATGCAGTAGTTGTTTTGTGATTTAGCCGAATACAGAGCTAGACACAAATTATAATGCAAGAAACCTCTATGGAAGACATCAAGCATTACTTCACATTGAACATGGTAGAAAGGATGATAACCATTTATTTAAAATTTCTGTGCAAGTGTAAAACATTCTTCTCACAGCATCTGATTAGAAGTTTTTCAGTTACATAAAAGCAAAAGAATCTCGGAAGGAACAGCCACATTTGATTTTCTCAGTAATTTTTCCTCCTCCAAGGTGAGGACCTGGGAAGTGGCAACAGTGTGGATTGGGAACAAACAGCAAAATTTGACAACTATAATTGTATATATATGTAAAAATACAACATTTTTCTTAGGGATGTACGTGTCAACAACTACATGATCATGCCAACAGAACTGTAACAAAAGGATAAATGGTATCATTTTAAAGTGAAAATGTCTCCAGCTATAGCATCCAAAAGTAAGGAATATTCTGCTTATCAGACATAATCAAAACAACAGATACCAAACTAGAAAGCATGCTACAGATTCGAGAAGGGGTTAGGATCTGGGTGCTATGACCCACAACATCTGAGATCTCACTATCATTCACCATCTGTAGCCAGTTGTGGGAATGGGAATGATAAGTATCCCTAAAGACATCATCAACCACCATTAATTTCTATAAAAAATTAGATCATCCAGTTTTGGAATTAGCTAACAAAGATTCTGAGACTTTACTATCTGTTACAACATAATGCAAAAGAATGATATGGTATTTTCAACATGAATGGCACCTTACAGAAAATGAGCTAATCAGCCAGGTCAAAGATCCCGTGTGCATTCCCAATTTAAAATAGCTGACCAAAAGTTATTTACTCAGAACCAGTTGCCTACATAGCTACACTTAACCAAACAGCAGGACTGATTATCAAGGTTTTAACATTCCAAGAGCTCAAAGTGTGGCTCATGTTTGGAAGCATACTGTGGCTCAAACTTTGTAGCTTCTAATCCACAAACCACCACATTGACCACAAGAGCACATTCAGCCTGTAAGAAAACTAAATAATGTCCATAATGGATGGTGTTGCTCATTTGCTGGAAAGACATTTATTTTAGCATAATTAAATCAGGGGTTCATCTTTCTGTTATACAGTCCAGATGAATTTCTCACATATTTAGCATCATAACAAATCAAGATGCTACAAAAGTTGCTCTCATCAGGTGTTGAAACTAAAACACTTAGCTCAAACAGTTGTATTAATGCTAATTCTTTTCCAAGCAAGCAAATATCTCTCCTCATTAGAACTCCTCTGATCCTTAAGCCTATAGATCAAGGAACTTAGGCTGTCGGTACACAGCTTCTGGCCATGCTTCAGTTTACAGCACAATCGCATCAGGTCAATGGCTGAGCTAAGCATGTACATAGATGGTTTACCAGGATTCTGCCTTTGGATTTTTAAGTCCTGGGTGATTCTCATGGCCAAGCACTGAAGGCATCAAGCCATAATAGGCAAGTCCAGGAGCATGCAACTCAAATTTTGTGCACAGAATAGTCAAAACATGCAAAAACTGATATTTTTTTAACTTTTTTTATGCAAGGCAACATTTAACAAGTTTTATTGAAGTTTGAGTGTCAGTACATACACAGGTAGTGCTGGGTACACATCCGTCATCAACTATGGGCAGAACCCTAGTTTAAATGTAATTCACCTTTTACTCAGTTCAAGTAGTCACCAAGAAAAAAAAAGTTGATTTATGTATAATGGCAGGTACAGATACTTAAGAAGGCAACCACAGAGGCAGACTCTTAAGACTACACATGGACTTAAAGAGGAGATTCGAGACACTTCTACAAGGAAATTGTTAAGCCAGAAAAAAGAACAAAAGCAATGTACTGTGATGAATATCTACACGATTTAAAGAGAAAAAGTGAATTTCTTTATAAGGACAGGGCTTAGGAATACTGGGAAGACACAAATATTTAATTGAACTTCATACATATACTTCTTTCACATATGTACAGATGAAGAACATAAGAAGAATGCTTAGTGGCAAAAGCCAAGTCTCCCTATCTAGATCATCCCTTCATGCTATAAAAACATATTGGGATTCAAAATTATTAAAAGTTTAGACACTTTTCTCAAAGGTGATCTGTTTGGATGGAGAAAAGGTTGGAAATGCAGACTTGAAAGTTAAAGATAAAAGATTTATGTTTAGAAAGCTGATATATAACTTGTTCACTTGTTGTCATACAAAATTATTTTGAGTAAAAGTTATAAACTTCTGGAATGGTTTGCTTGATAATATACGTGACTTGTGTACATATAAATTTGAATGGGTTATATTTAAATTTATTTTGATGTTTTGGTGAGGGAGTGACCCTAATGGTCTGAATGATTTTGTGTCATCTTGAATTTTCTTACGTTGTAAAATAATTTATGGATTGTTGTTGCCACAAGATATACATTTATTGTATTTCATTTTTCCAGCTATTGGATGTGAAAGTTTCTTGAAATTTCACCTAAGTAGTACAAATGATTATACCACTCATAATGCAAAACTTGGAGTTAAAAATATTTAGAAACCTGGTTATTCCTCAATGTAAGGGGGACAAAACAACAAAAGATAACCATTACATTAATTTCAAATTACTCATTCCACAAATTTCCAATTTTTTTTTGTATGTTTTAAAACAGCATCTATCGGAATAATTACTTAATCTCAATCGACAATGAAGATTTTTTTAAGGTTTTAAACATTTTTTGGGACATACACATGGTGCATGTGTAATTAACATATTTGTTATTTATAATGCCATACAAGTAAATCACACTGGTCCACACCTGCGCTTCTAGCCTCGTGCTGTGTCATTCGCTGGTACACCGTACGACAGTGGTAGTAGGCTTAGTTGTTGTCACCTAGGTTAAACCAAACGTAGTAATTAATTAAAACCAAGAGAAACACCTAGCAAACCTGCATGATTTAGTTCAACATTAAAATAATCCAATATACACAATGAGCTTGAAAGAACACAAAGTGGGCTACAATAGGTTTGCAGATTTTTTAAATTATCGTATTAGTATTATGACAAATTGAAATCATACATGATACAGGATAAATAAATAATCTCCTTTGTTTCAACTAACGCCTCTTTTATTCTTAATTAGTATAAACAGACATTCACGGAGAAAACAAAACCTGAAAAGCTAAAACAAATGTACATTTTCTCATTACACCCAACTTATTTGTACGTAAAAAACCTTTGCAAGTTCGTGAATCATGATAATGATGAATTTCGGCACTCAGTTTTGTAACAAATTAAAAGTTAAATGTAAATACAGTTATAAGCGAACCTCAGACTGGTCAGTCAGGAAGTTGCCCTCCCCCAGAACAACAACAAAAAATCCATACGTTTTCGACAATTAATTGCTTATTTTTATAGATCAGTTGTTATAGTACCTGCTTTCATATGCACATGTAAACGCTGCTGTAAAAAATATCTTAAACGAACACTTTTCAGTTTTTGCTCATCCTTTCTAATGACCTATAGTTTAGAGTAGGTCACATATGACCCTGTGCTGCAGGATAGTCTCAAATTATAATTACTTGGAATATTTATTCGTTTATATATATATATATATATATACACATATAATTTTAAAGTAAATATTCATTGCTATTTTCTAATTAACACCATGAGTTTCACCAATAGGCGCGGTCACGTGGTAGGTGATTGACCAACCTCAAATCTATAATAAGAAATATTTCGTGGTTTCTCTGTAATTTGTGTTAAATAAAGAAGAGCGTTAACATGGCGTGATTAGCGATATAAATAGGCATAAAACAAAACCTTATAAATTCAGAGACCCGTGCAATGAAAGAATGTTTAAACTTCTAAAATATATATTCATTTTAATTTTTCAGATAGGCTTAGTTATTGTTGTAAACTATATTTGCAATGTTGTAATTTATATGTTCGCTAGAGGGCTTATAACGTTAAGATCACTTAAGTTTATAAAAGTAGTCCTAGAATATCTAGGATGTTTGTGAATATGAGTGATCGAGAGGGTTTGCAAAGTTTTTATAAAAGAAGGTTACGTTATAAATACAAGAATCAGTGAAGCATTGAGTATGCTTTTCAGTTGGCAGAACGTCAGTCATTCAGTGAAATTTTTTGATCAGTGTTAGTTATTACTATATTCAGTTACTAAATCAATTAGCCTTGATGTTGAAATTCTATTAGTAAGTTTATTTATACTATAGGCCTACAAGTATAAATGTGGACAAGTGATAGTATTAGTACTCTGTGGCAAATGCTAAAGAAGAAATAAACTGATTTGTTATTGTTACGTGGACTGGACTTCCAATAATTTTCACCAAGTAATTGAAAAGAACCCACCTAACGAAAGACAGTACAACATTTGTGTCAGAAGTGGGATTATTTTGGTGAAAACAAAAAATATATAACTTAGCTCAGTTTCAACACGACAACGAAATCCAGGATTGAGATTGAGGCTTTACTAAAAATACTTAAAAAATTTAAGAGGGCCAAGAAGAAAGAGGCATAAAATCAAAAGAAGATCTAGAAGAAAGAAACATAATATATAAAAGAAGAAAGAGATAAAAGAAAATCAGAAGAAAACCAAGAATATATTTTAATAGAAAAATGGAAGAAAAAGAAGAAACAAACAAAAAATTAAAAGAAAAAAGAGAGAAGTCAAAAAAAGAGTCAAGGTATTTAAAGAATAATTGAGAATAAAAATAAATCTGATGGAAGAGAAGACTGATAAAACACCTGGAGAGTTACAGAGAAATTACAACAAATATATTGAAGTAATACATAAAGACAGTAACAAAGTGGAGCAAACCTGTAATGAAAAAGTTGAAGAAGTACTTTTAAAAAGAAATCTTTGAGGTAGAAAAGAAGTAAAATATTTGGAAAACGAATTGTGGATGCAAAAATGAAATCAGCTACACCTCTTTCTGTATCTTCCCAATAATTTCAACCTAAAACACCATTTACTGCAAAATATAGAATAGAATAGCCTATTTGGCCTAAACATTTTACCACTACTGCTGTGCCATCTGTTATTGCAAGACCTTTCTGGACTACTTCAATCATATCACTACAAAATCTGTTTCCAGAATTTAGCTGACCAATTTCACAACATCACCCAATTGAGAAACCAATGGACTATGATGAAACGATAGCATGGGATGAATATTAGGCTCACTTTGAAATAACTTCTGAAGAGAACAGATGAAATAGTGAACAATATGCTATTCATCTTGCTACTCATTTAAAATGACCAGCTTTGACAGAGTTAAGTAATCTTCCAGCTGAAATCCACAAGATCTATCTAGCATTGATAGTGGGTAGCTGCCTTATCCAACAGGTTTGGAGTGATACACCAGAAGGAAGTGTTCAGAACAAAGATGTGAGGCTGTACAGGTAGTACTTCAACATCAAAGATCATCACTAGCAGTCACCTTTGAGGAAAAATGTAGGAAATCGGATATAAATTTCTTGCCTAATGACAGCTTACCATCTCACTTACAAGAACCGTATAATCAGAGCTATAAAAGTCTTATAGCTGATCAGTGTCAGAGATTACATGACTTGCACATGGAATATCAAGACATCTTCTTCAATAGACCTCATGACCTAAGCTGAACTACAATATCTTACAAGATTTATATGGGAGATGTAGCCCAATATGTCAGTAAGTCAGATATTTCAATTTCCAAAATGGTTGAGGCTTTCAAAGAAATAAAAGCCACGAAGAAAAAACGAGTGATAGAACCAAATACTAATCCATGTGCATCACCTGTTGTACTTGTGAAAAAAAGAGATAGGTCTACAATGTTTTCTACATGGACTACCAGAAGGTGAATGTAGTAACAAAGAATGATGCCTACCCACTGCCAAAGATGGAATCTACTTTGATTGATCTATCTGTATCAAAAATGAATATTTGCAAATTGACAAAACAAGTAGAGAGAACACAGCTTTTACTAAAGAAAACGGATTGCAGCAATTTGTTGTAATACCATTTGAATTATGCAAAACACCTGCTACATTTCAACATTTAATGGAGTCTGAACTACTAGGAAACATCATACTCATCCATTTGTATGATAAAATTGCATGTAGGAATACCTTTGATAATATTTATGAAGGGCTGAGGAGAGTTCTGGATTGGTTGAGGAAAGAAAACCCTTAAGTTGAATCCAAAGAATGTGAAATTGTTCTGTCAAAAGGTGAGTTTTCTGAGACACATAGTGAGCAGAGGGAGAATGTCTACAGATACATCGAATATTGACTTTCCAAATAACCTGTATGAGGTTATAAAAATCATTTGAAAAGCCAAATAACTTTTGTTGGACTGCTAATTGTGAACAAGCATTCAATAAACTAAAAAAAGAATTGGACACTTCTCCAGTATCAACATAACCAATTCTTGAATATCTAATCCATTTAGATAAAGATGCTAGCGATTTTGTAGTGGGAGCAATTCTATCACAAGTACAACATGGAAAAAACATGTGATTGTCTACTATAGTATGGCAAGGCATGCTGCAGAAAGAATGAATTGTACAATTTGGAAAAACTTCTAAATATGATTCTAGTCTCAAGTCATTTCTGCCATTACCTATATGGACAAAAGTTTACACTTTAGATAGAAAATACACCATTGAAATGGCTGGTGATATTTTGCAACCCAAAAAACCACATAGCAGGATGGCTCAAAGAACTCCAGGATAACAACTTGAATATCAAAAATTGGGAAAAAAGGTCCTCATGGCAAACAGTCACTCATATAACCCAAACACAAATATGTATTGGGTACAGTGGGATTCACTGTGCTTACAAGAGGGCTTGTTATATAGGAAATGGAAAGATACCAGAGTATAGAAACAATTATTACAGCCTTTGCATTCTGAAGCACCCCACAATCTTTTAACAGCTGAACACTTAGGTGTTAAGAAGATATTGTAGAGAGTAACATAATGCTCCTATTTCATTAAGTGTCAGGGATTTGTAGAGAACTGATGTGCAACATTTGAACTCTACTGTGAACAAAAAGGTACATGAAAGAAAAAGCATGAACAGCTGTAGCAGTATTGTGTTGGAGCACCATTTGACTGATTTGCTGTTAGTGTGTTTAGTCCTCTGCTACAGAGTAAATGTAGCAATCAATATAATATGGTTGTGATGGAATATTTCACGAAGTGGCCAGAAGCATTTATTGTTATTAACCAGGAAGCAAAAACTTTAGCCAGGAAATTCGTCAATGAAGTTGTTTCAATATTTGATGTATTTATAGAACCCCACTCAGATGATGTAGTAGAGAGATACAACTGCAAACTGTTAAATAAATTAGCTATATATATATATATGGATGAACATCAGAAAATGTTAAATTGAGATTTTTCACTGTTACTGATGAGTTATTGTACAGCAGTACGAGAAGCTACAGACAACACACAATCATCATTGATGTTTGGAAGAAAACTTAAGGTACCATTGGACTTTCAGTACTCTCATCTATATAATAGTAATTCAGAAGAGCCTTACACAGAATGCGTAGAGAGGTTAAGGAGCATCATCGATGTCATACATGACTTTACCAGGGAAAGACTTAAGGCAACTAGTGATAAAATAAAAATTGGCAATGATTTTAATGTTGATAAGATTGAATTCCATTAAGATGACATTATATGGCTGTAAAATCACTGCCACAAAAAAAGGACTAACTCAAAAATTAAGAAGGTACTGGGAAAAGCCATATTTTGTGCTGAAAAGCATCCATTATGTACCTTACAGAATCCAGAAAGATAGATGATTCAAGCCAAAGGTCATCCACCAGAATCTGCTTTGGAAGTACTTCAGTGAGAGAATGGCCAGCTGGGTTCCTCCAGATAAGAATTTGAAAGTGGAACTCAACCTGCTGAGGAGTCCAAGGTTCCTGTTTAAACCTCTTCACCCAATCACTTATCTGGGAAGACCCCCACCCCCCGAGCAACAGGACAGACAGTGATGTCAGGATACAAGGGATCATCGCATCTGTATACCATGTGCCTCAGAAGAGTAAAACACTAAAAAGACTTGGTGAATGGACAGTTTAATGTAGTGTTTTTACTTTTGTATCGCCCCCTAGTGACACGGTGGTATGTATGTGGACTTATATTACTAGAAACCGGGTTTTGATATCCATAGTGGGCAGAGCACAGATAGCCCTTTGTGTAGCTTTATGCTTAATAACAAACAACTACAACAACAATTTTTGAAGCATTGAGTAAGTTCTTCAGTTGCCAGCATTCAGTAAAGTATTTGGATCAGTGTTAATTACTGCATATTTCAGTTACTCAATTGATTAGGTGTTAAATTATACAAGTTTATTTGTATGTTAGTTGTAGTACCGTTAGTGAGTAAAGTTCAGTTGAAAGTTAAATTTTTGTTGGGGAACTAAGGCCTACACGTACAACTATGCAAAAGTGATAGTATTAAGACCGTAGAAAACATTAAGGAAGAAATAAATTAATATGTTATTGTTACTGGATTGAACTTTGCACTATTTTCACCAAGTAATTAAAAAACAAACACCGAACAGATGAAAATATTACAATACTAAATGTATATTAATGTAAACCGATTAGGCATAGTTTATAACTGTTACAGTTTTGTGACTGTTTGTTTTTTCATATGACAAAGAAGAGAAATATCAAACCAAATTTCTTAATTTTCCGCATTACAGTTTATGATGTTTGACATAGTCAGGAATTCCTCCCTTCCATAACTAGTATAGGATATATCCTTATATGGGTATATTCAAATAATAACGTTCTTAATTTCCATGCAGTTTCCGCATGTAACTAGTCACATTTAAATATATATATATATATTAAGAGGTTGTAAACAAATATTAATCCTTTTACTCAAATAAAGTTGCATATGTCAATGGATAGAAATATATATCACTTTGGCCATGGGCAGAGGTAAGCCCATTTCAAGGTGTGTTTTATATACCTATACAACTTGATATGATTTAGGGGTTTTCTTCTCTAGGAATGTTGCTTGGAACAGCCCACTGACGTGTGCACCAGTGTATTCTGATATACTACACTTTTGATATTTTGTTTGAATTTAAGCCAAGGTGAACTGGAATTAAATTTATGTTCCAGCTTCAGGCACACTTTCTTTGTTCAGTTCTTCTTGGTTTTCATCAAGAATAGTTTGGTAGAGTTCATCTTAAGAGTCAGAAAACTGATGAGCTATTCTCTGATCCAGAAGAGGTAATTTTCCACTTCACCATACAAGTATGCACACTGTTTTCACTAATGTTGGCAACTAAGATATTTGTATATTGTGTGACTTGGTCTTTATGAAATGAAGTCACAATATAATAACCTGTTCTTTCAAAATGAAATAAAACACATTGTACTAATTGTTTTAGTAGTTTTGATGTCTAAGGGATGTTGCAAAATAAATCGCAATTTTTGCCCCGAGAGCATAACAAAGTAAAATAAGATTTCAATTCAATCAAAAAAGTAATTCCAAGTATCAATATCGCTTGATTCGGCCACCATTGTTCTCACGCACGAGTTTTAATCGATTTGCAAAATATTTCAGCAATGCAACAAACA
>NW_013667499.1:0-6078 GCF_000517525.1 Limulus polyphemus
TGTTTTTCTTTTCTTTCTTTCTTTTTATTCTTTCTTTCTCTTTTTTCTTTCCTTCCGTCTGTCTTTTTACTTCTCTCTTTGTAGTTCTTTCTTTCCATCTGTTTTTTCCTTTCTTTGTTTCTTTGTTTCTTTTTTCTGCCTTTCTTTCTTTTTCTTTTTCTTTCTATCTTCTTTCTGTTTTTCTTTTTCTTTCTGTCTTTCTTTCTCTCTTTCTTTTTCTGGTTAGACTTTCCAACCAACTGACAGGTATAACAAGCTTTGCAAAATTGATAAATGTCTTGTTTAATTTTGGCCAAAAATATCTCATAATTTTGTCACCTGTTTTGTTGACACCTAAATGGTCTCCCATGGGGAGTTCATGGGCAAGTTTCAATATTTCAGAAGGACATGCTTTGGGAACAACGACTTGAAGCTGGCACATCTGGTGGTCTTCATTTCCTCTTAAGTACACCATTTTTGAAAAACATAACCATTTGGAACTTTCTCCAGTTCATCTTTTGGGAGTGCATATTTAAATAGTGAAGAGATCTGCAGATCTTTTTCTTGCTCAGCTATCAGTTTTCTTTTAGTAAACGGGATTCACCAGGTGAATCAGATCCCTCACGTCTATCGTCGTTCTTCACTGAAGAGTCATCAGTAGGACAATTATTTACAATATCCTCGTCGGATCCAAAGAATGTCTGCGACAAATCTATAACATTGTACTCTGAATCCATGTCAATCATTTGTTTTTGGCTTAATCTCTTAGCTCGAAACACAGCACACGAGGGAAACAAATCGGAATTCTACTCAACTACCACATCATCCTTAGCTGAAACAGTTATCGACTCGTTAACCATTTTAGGTTCGGCAACAACTTTTTCCCAGGCAATCGTTTCCTAACAACAATGACACACCCTTAATTGGCAGAGTAGGTCTTACCCCAACCACAACTGGCCCCGAAACTAGGTCTGATGCTAAATAAATATTATGAATAGGAACATTAACAAAGCTACCCTCAATACCCTGAGCAATAAGAGACTCACTAGTGGCAGAGCTCGAATCTAAAGGCAATACAACTAACAACAATTACTGACTCATCCCAGTATCACGTAGAATACGTATGCGTATGGGATTGCCAGTGTAATTTGTCAAAGACACAGATCCAACAGACACAAAAGGTCTAAATTCCTCCCTGATTATCTCAGCATTTATATCCGTGGCCAAATCAACAACATCGGATGATTTGGTGAAACTACGTCCATATGTGGACACAAACGCACTGGGTGTTGCCTCCTTTTCTTTCTTCTTTTTCAAACCCCAACAATCGGACATAACATGACCAGGTTTTTTACAGAAATGGCAGACAGGCCTTGATTGTTTTAAAGAAGTTTTATCCTGACTGTCAAAACATTTCGAACTATAGGAGCAGTATTTTTGGAAGAATCCCCAACTTTAGTGGATTGAACAGATACAGGTTTTTGTAGAGATTAGGAAATTATTTTTATGAAAATTGGTTTTGTGTGTTAAAGTGTAATCATCGGAAAGAGCGAATGCTTCCTGCAGTGTTTTAACATTCTTTTCATCCAACTTAGTTTTGAGGTCATCACGTGCACAACATTTAAATTTCTCAATTAGGCATAATTGTCTTAGTTTGTCAAAACTGTTGCCAATATGTATAAAATTGCACCATTATCACAGTAAACCTCTTTTTCGTGGGCAAATTCCATATAAGTTTGATTATCTTGTTTGCGATAACCTCTGAACTTTTGGCGATAAGCTTCCAGTACTAACTCATATGCTTATCATAATTCGTACAGTCTTCTAAAGAGAGAGCGGGATAAGCTTCTTATGCTTTACCAATTAAGACACTTTGTAATAATAATGACCATTTTTCGGTAGGCTATTCCATGGTTTGAGCAACCTTCTCAAAATGTTGGAAATATTTATCAACTGCATTTTAATTAAATGGTGGTACTTTAACATGTAGATTAAGTTCAAAGTTGTTATTTTGCCTTGATCGATCGCAGTTAAGTCCAATTTCCATTTCTTTCAGCCTAATTTCTTTCTCGGCTTCAATTCAAGTTTCTTCCTTCTCGGCTTCAATACGAGATTGTTCGACCTCGAGGCGTTTATTTTCTCTTTCAGCTTCAATACGAGCTTCTTCAAGCTCGATTTGTTTGAGTTTTTGCTGGATCTCTAATTTATCTTTATCACTCAACCCCGATTGACTAGTGGGTACACTAGAGTATTCCCCTAATGCTTCCTCAGGCAACAAATCATCATCGACTAGTATTTCGATAATACGCTTTTTTAGTTCATTTTTTTTCATTGACCTTTTAACTTCTAGTTCTAAAACCTTGACAATTTCGAGCAATTCATTTTTATTATATTTTTCTAGTTTTTCTAGGGAAGGTGATACAAGAAAATGTTGATAATCAGACATGATCAAATCCTGTTGGCACTGATAAATATAAATTCAACTGTGATTTAAATTTTAATTTAGATCGAATTTTGTGTCAGATTCAGATCTCGGACACGATCCCCCAATTTATTAATGTTACGTATTAGAATTTCAAATAGTCCGAAGCCGAGTTAATTGATAATTTAAATTTAGAGTTAGATTGTAATTTGGATTTAGTATTTAAATATATGCCGATATATTAGTCAATTTACGATATTTGCCAAGAAGATTGATATGCACCATCTTCAATTTTAACACAAATACGTTTTCATATACACACAACAATACAATTTACAGTAACAATTTTTACAAATAGATATTACAGAAAATGATTTATTTTCACAAACTTACAAATAATATAAAGTTTTCTTTCTAGTCTGGAATTTCCTTGATATCTTATCGAAGGTTTACGATATAAATATTCATGGTCGAATATCTTAGATTTTCCGATTGATAAGCTTTCTAAAAATCATAATTACAGTTTTCGGAGTTTATAGTATGCTGATTATAGCGAGTTAATAATAAGCACTCTCTGACGCATGGCGTTAGTTATATTTATAGCGTGGGAACGTTTTCTAGAAACTTCAATCTTACGTAACAATAATGGTTAAAACATTTACATACACACATATGTTGTTGATTCTTACTCTCGAGAATCTTCTCCAACTTTGGAGAATAGGCGGGAGTTGCGCAATACATATCTAGCACTACAAGCTATGCATGCTTTTAAATATAAACTCAATCTAAGGAACGTCGATATTAAAATAAATTAAAACAAATTCGTTACATCCAAAAACTAATATTTCAATTCAGAATTTGAACGTTTCTAAATTTGAATTTCCACATTGGTAATCAAAGAGGTTTGAATTTATCCACGCATTTACATGAAAAATTTGGTTCGGACGTACGAGAGATTGTCCAAATAATATCATACTAGGACTCCTCCAGGAGGTGATCAAGTGTGTGTGTTGTGAGAGGAAGGCTGCTCTCCTATATGAACTCACCAAAGAGGTTATTTCAAACAAGACCAAATATGTCACACCAGAGAAATTTGTATAATACTAATTCAAGATTCGATTATAAAACCAGAAATATGATTTATATCTTAAATTACCATGATGATGGAGAAATACACGTAAGAGAAACTGAGAATATTAGATTATGAATGAGTATAGATACAAATATGATGTTTGAAATTCTTACTTATCAGTATTTATTTTGATATATATGTATTTTTTTCAGAATGAAACACATTCATATAGCCATGCATCTCTGTTACTGCTGCATCAGAGCACAAAGAATGAATATGGTGCTGTTTTATTTCTTCGCGCATGAATGTGTTCTCATGAGTAGTTGAGAAAAAATGGTGAAATGTTAGTGACTAGAAACAGGTCCATTCCTGATAAGTACCCTTCCTCCAGATGTTGAGTGGATTCTACCTTTTTCTTATAATGTTTCGTTATGTAGGAATATTCTCTTTTTAGTCCATTTATATCAATTGCATGTGTGTATATATATAAGTAATGTAAGATTAATTTAATTCAAAGTCAATTAATAATTGATAAATATAAAGTTACAAAGTTTTCATACGTTTCATAACCTTAGTTTTGGATCACTTTGTTATTTATAAATTGTGTATGTATAATTGATACATGAAACCGTCAGTACTTGATGAAATTACATAATTACAGAATTGAAGAGAAAAACAGACAATTCTACGTTTCACAAAAACTTCGTTTATTCACGAAGTAAAGACAACATGTATTTTTAAAATTATATTTGTATCGATTCAAATTCAGTTAGACCTGATGTCAGGCCACTAATGAACCAATCGAGCTAATGTGTGTATTAAGCTGAGAAAATAAAATTTTACTAAATACACCCAAACCCATAAAAAACTGACATAAATGATTTTTAGAGACATAGAAATGTGCCCTTTAAACTTATTACAATATGTACACTTTAAAAAAAAACTGCATAGATAACATATAATGTATTTATATCTGATGTATTTTGTTGCTGAATAATAGCATTTACACTCTCAAAATATCTTAAATTATCATTATTGTACTCTTAGAGGTAGAATGGATGGCATAAAATGTTTGTACACAGATTTATCATAAAAGTAAAAATAAAATGCTAACGGAATATTTTTTCTTGCGCCCATGGATCAGATTTCGCAACCTCGATTTGTCCTTCGTTAATCAGTTTTCCGTTATTGAAAGTCATGTATAGACATATATTACGTTATGCATTATTCACAACAAGAAGTACTTTGTTTTATTTAAGCATGCTTAGGAAAACATCATGCAAAATGTAACGGTTTTTAGGTTATATAGTGAAACGATAATTTGTACATGTGCAATAAATTTATAACCACTATACATTTTTTCTTTTCCCAGTTTATTTGAGTGCATATCAAAATTACCAAGTGTGTTCAGGAAAATTTAGAAAAAGGAGCTTAACTGAGAAGCAATTATGTTGAATTACAAACGTATATCTACAGCATGTCTGCCCATTGATAGTTAGTAATTAAAAAAAGAAGATATTCTCGAAGGCTATAGATAAATACGTGAGCGAAGGAAGCAACGTCCTTCAAAGACGTAGGTAACATTCATATTATTTGAGTCTATACTACTGATAATAATTTTATTTTCCGATAATGGTCGAGAACAAACAATTACAAATGTTTCAATCGATTTCGAAAATTCAGATTTAACTGTGCGTTTTTCTGTTTACTATATAAAGTCAAAGTACAGATATTATTATCCTCCATCTCACTGAAATATTTTAAGAAGTTGATGCCTCACATTCGGTATTTTATTTGTTCTTACTATTTTTTAAATGGAAAAGCCTGTAGTTTAATACACAACAACGTACATCCATTACCCTGTCTACTTATTCTAAGTGTTATTACACTCTTCTAGTTCATTCGATGTTTTGAAGATCAAATATTACAGTCTTCTGCTCCAATGTTCATTCATCAAATAGTTTTCAAGGTATCTCAATTTTCCACTGTTTACACCTCTCGTAAACCTCAAATAAAGGAAAAAAAAGTTGATCGAAACTCAACACCACATTTTGTTTATGATAACTACGTCCAACTTTCTAAGTTTTATAGCTTGAGGCAAACTGGAGTTAGTATTTGCTAAAATGACAGTTAGCCTTCAGGCAATGGGCTAGCAGAAACTTCGTAAATTTTAAGTTGAAGAAAGCCAAGAAAAGTCAACAAAACTATCAAAGTAAGAAACGATACCGATAATATATTTTGTTAGTTTAATAAACAGTATTCAAAGGAAATCCAAAAATAAAAACGTACATGACTGTGATATAAATTCGGCGTCAAATTTAACTTTCCTATATTTTCATACAGACCATTGTTGCCAAAGTACAATTTTGTTATATTCTTGATAGGAAAAGTATAACCTTAATAAACTTGATGGACGTAAGAAGAGAAAGCGAAGTGCGAGTATAGCACGATCGTGACACGTCTCAGACACTTATGATTGTACTATATCTTTATAACCTTAATAAACTCGATGGACGTAAGAAGAGAAAGCGAAGTGCGAGTATAGCACGATCGTGACACGTCTTAGACACATATGCTTGTACTATATCTTTATAACCTTAATAAA
>NW_013667499.1:6920-33358 GCF_000517525.1 Limulus polyphemus
AGAGAGTTTCAATCATTAAATAATAAATCTGACATACCAAAGTCTTGAAGTATTGTATGTTGTTAATTCCAATTTTCTATTCAAAGACTTTTTTTTTACTTTTTTGGATATATTGGGATATCTCTCTTATGGAGGCCCGACATGGCCAGGTGGATAAGCCGCTCGACTCGCAATCTGATGGTCTCTTATCCACCTGGCCATGTCGAGCCTCCATAAGAGAGATATCCCAATATATCCAAAAAAGTAAAAAAAAGTCTTTGAATAGAAAATTGGAATTAACAACATACAATACCTCAAGACTTTGGTATGTCAGATTTATTATTTAATGATTGAAACTCTCTGAATTTTTGTCCTTTTGAATATTTCACGTCCTCTGGGAGGAAAATGGTAAGTACACGGACTTACAACGTTAAAATCCAGTGGTTGATTTCCTGCGGTAGACACCACAGATTTCTCATGTGAATTTGCTCTAAAACAAGCAAACACACAGTAGTTTACATTTTAGCCTGTATCACACTGATCAAACTACTTTTTTAATCAAAACACACTTTAGTTTGTCGTGCGGCCAAAATAACCTGCAAGACGCACTGTGTGTTATTAACAAGAATGATAATTTAGCGATTTTTCACTTTCTGTAGCTCCGACTATGGTAATCCAAACTATCACATATTTTCAGTGGATGTGCTCTGCTATACTCTTAATTCACCTAGCAAATTTCAAGGTAATCTATTGAGAAATACACGAGATATAAAATCTCCAATTTTGATTAAAGTTCTTCCTGTTTTGTTTTTTTTATTCTCACCGAAAGTGTGGAAGCTTTATTTGATAGAAATCATTCTTAACTTTTATAGATTTTTTTCAGATTCGGTACACTGGTAGATTTCGTCAACCTACAATAAAATGTAAAATGTGGTTTAAATGTAAGACACATGTTCAGTTATTCAACAAAAATCGCTCAATTTTGACCAAAACTTGTGCGCACACCTACGTAAAACGTCTTGTGAGCTTTTAGTCTAAAGTTTTTGCTACAGCTTTACGTAAGAGTAAAAGTGGACCGTTTTCAGTTTTTCTCATTTGGATTAAAGACCGCTGAATTAGCCGTTTCTAGCTCAAGTTTTCAAAAGAATCATACTGGTGGACGGTTATTATTGATTATTAATTGCCAACCTTTCCGAACAAATTTGCTAAATTTTACGATATTCTCTAACTTAAAGAATGTTTAGTGTCATGTGATATTAGCTTTAACAATTAGTGTAAATAATGATGCTTGATATAGCTGTACCGACTGCATGTGGGTGATGACAAGGAAATGTTAATCTAGATTCCATGGCGTTACTATAAAGGAAGTTATTAACACTGTTTTAGAGAGAAAAACTACCACCATACATTTCAAAGAATCTGGTTGGTTCTGTAAAATACAGGTTTGTTCTGAACAATAGGGTTGCGATCCTAAAGCTAATGTTGGTTAATGTCAAGTGTCACTTTATTACTTTCTATGGTTTGTTTGTGTGTAGACAAAAAAGGCATGACATCTAATCAAAAACACCTTAGCTGTGACAAAATTAATTCATTAGCCCGCTTATTTGGTTTTACCCACCATCATGTCCCAAGTTGATCAAAAAACGCGACCTGGCTAACTAATAAATAAATATTTACTGTAAGACTCTTATCTATGCCAATTTTGATTTCATTCCTTTAAGTCTCACGCTTTATCCTTTTTTGAGCGCACATTTTTTTCACACTTAAGGTGTTTTTTAATAGATTTGTATTAAGCTCAGTGAATCTCAGAATATGAAGAATAATGGTTCTCATAAGAAGTCTTTTTTTTTCACTCTCTTTCTCAACTTTCTCAAAAACATCTTATTCTTTATGGGAAAATAGTAGTGATGTATGTTTATTACATTGGGAAACTTGTTTTATCACTTATCAGATTTTCTTTGATTCAAAATGTAATACAATAAACATGGAAATAAAATATGAATAAAGAATACAAACTAAACTGAATTTATATAAGACTAACATAAAATACGCGCGTTCCGCTGAGGGGTACAAACTCCCCTCTCATGATTCGGAAAGGCGCCAATGTATCCATGAATTCCTTTTATTATCGTCAATTATTTCTATATCGAGGGTGTGTATCCGAATACAAACCGCGTTAGGACCCCCCCCCCACCCCCGTGACAGCTATATATTATACTTGGCTTTGGTATTGGGGAATAAACATGGCGCCTCCGATATTCCAGGAGGGGACAGGGATATAAAATCCTACTTTTAGATCTGATAATGCCTGATGAACTTCTGGGCTCGTTTGAACACTACTTACTAGGATAGCTATGCTGTAGAGGTACGGACACTTCCCAGCCTACTCGAGTCCACCTACCAAGTCTGGTCCTGCTAGCTCCAAAACTGTGCTAGGAGTACACGGGGACAAACAAATTCACAAACACATAAAGTGAATTAATATATGATGAATGTCAGGAGCCTGAAAGTTTTAACTTCCGCTTGAACATATTTACTTGAAATACAAGTTAAGTTATTCAACAGTAGGTTTAAACATTTTCTACATCAAATAGAATGTATATCATATTTAAATTAATGTTGTCAGAAAGCATGGTTTTTACAAAAACTTTTGTTAGAATTTTTTACACGATTCTGATTGTAATTCAAACCAGAATTACTTTTTATTTGAAGACCTACCTCATATATATGATAATTTTAATTATAATGGTAATACACAAGTGTATGTAGCTTTAAAGATGGCAAAAGTACTTCATATACGCTTTACTTAACTGTTGGGCTCTTTTTGATAGTTTGTTCTAATTGATTCAATCAAGGAATAAGAAATACCTTTGCTTATGATCTACGGTGCTCCTGTAAATTGAAACTCTTTCGTGGAAACGATAAATTATTCAAATACCCTCAGAGGAAACACCGATAATGAGAAACATACTCTCAACAAAGTTGTGGCAAAGATTCAGCAGAAGGATATAGCGTGAGAGAGTAAAGCACGCAATCATCCAGTATTCTGGCACAAGGCTAGCCTTTCTTATCTATAATACACTTAAGGCATTATAAGAATTTACAGCAAAGAGAAAGGTCCTACCAAGAGCCACAATTTTAATGAAGTGTCTTATCAACAATTGTAACCTGTTCTTAGTTTAATGATGATGACTGTGGTTCATTAAAAGTGTTGTTACTTTATGTACATTTAAGGCCATAACTGGTATAGACCTACAGGCGTTGAATGTAGCAACCCACTATTTATCAGTAAGCTACTTTTTACTGTTGCCTAACCTCGTAACTGTTTGTTATTTCCTCTAACAAGTCGACTTCTGTTATTCTGGATGCAAGAAACCTTTTTTAACTAATACGCTATATTTGATTTACTTACAAAACCACTAAATATAGACAAACGTGAGTTCTTAACAGAATATAAATTTTTTTAAGTCAATATTAGATTTCAAAATTTATGTAATCTTTAAGTATTTAAGAAATGAAAATGAAAACATAATTTTGGTTAAATCATCCCCTATTTAAAAAAAAAAACGGTATGCGAACGGTTCAATAAACAAACTGTTTTCTTGTAAAACATTTGAACTTTCATTTTACCAAATCATTAAATGTCAGAAGGCTCTTCACATTTAATGCTGAGGAAAGTGCATGTTTTTCTCTAAATGCAGGTAACGAGACTTCTAGATCAATTACACTAACCACATTTGATGACGTCAATGTGTCCTTTTATTATCTTTTATGCTTACAAGTAATAGTTGTTTTATAAAACTAATAAAACGAAAACAAAAAAGAAAATACATTTTTAAGTTTCAATTATATTCTTCAAAGATAGCTTATGCTATAGATTTTTGTTCTGATTGTTAGAGTATATCTTTCTTCTTCTTCTCAGTTAACAGGGAAAAACAAGGCATTAATTTTAAGTAATTAAATATTACAATTTTTGTTAATAATGTTACTAGGTCGGAAGTCACGTGACGCTTGTAACACGTAATGGCTTCTAGAAAGATCGGGGAACATCACCGAATAATCGAGTATTTGCTAGGCGCCCTCTATTCTTGTATATAAGTGCGCCAGACAATTAATCGGGATTGAATAGCGGACAGAGAGATTGATGATATAGACGGACAATTGAGTCAAGCGCGATAGCAAGTAAAGTGCGTGAATCGTTCGTTGAGAATTATAGCGTGTGTGTTAAGTGACTGTGGAAATTAAGTGCATTGCAAAGTTGTATTGAGAAAGAATAAACTAGTTTTATTTAAGAAAGGACTTGTATCACTGAAGTTTCTCGGGAAGAATTTCTACGGAAAATTAACAAACGAACAGAGACGTAACAATACTTACAAGTTACACAAAAGAACGAGTTTATCCGGCTGCATATTAATTGTTGCTAATATTATTATGTTACTTAAATCTATATTAACAAATACGTATTTCGTATTAAATAGAATTTAAAGATAAAATAATGAAGGTTATTAAACTAAGGTAAATTATTCACTGTATTTATAGATAGATAGGTATTTAACTATGGTAAATATACATGAAATATTTAAAGCATTTGCACATTTTTCTTTTGTAAGCAAGAAAAAAATCTCGAATTTTGGGCATTAATATATTTGAGATCTATTTATTTTATCCTCATTTTAGCAGCTGCTCTTAAAATCTATTGAAAAATCATAAATGTACATCAATTTGCCTTAAGAAAGGGAAATATGATAAGAATGGTCGATATCATCCTATTAGCCATTATCTTAAATTGACATCACTAAATATCAGGTCAACTTTGAATTCAACGTGCATTTTCACTGACTATTTCGATGTGCCTAGCAGGCTGTCTTTGACCATTCACAAAGTACAGTCACGAGTCCCCTCACTAGACTGGATGATTCTGCTACTGAATTATTTTATCAATAAAATTTATAGAGCGAAAACAGAAAATATGTTGCTATAGTGCATAGAATTTGGTATGTTTTTAACCCAGGCGTCTCTTGTAAAAAAATCCACGAATATTGAATCTTAACATGTGATTTGTAGAAATAAGTATATCATTTTACCTTGCATAAGTATTTACTTTAATAAATGATTAAAATAACTCAATCAATTAAATTTCATTTGACTTAGAAACTAACAACATTTTTGGGGAGGTATTACAATATTTGTGATACCAAATCACACAATTTCTACAAATAAAGTAGTTATCAGTAAACTTGTTGTAAATTAATTATGTTTCATTAATTTAAAATATAACGTAGTTTTCAACAACAACAAAAAAAAGTCAAGAATTAAACGCAGTCAATGTTTAAATGCTTATATATGTAATTCTAAGTTATAATTTGTTAGCGTCGAATTAATTAAGCTTGTGTTCAATTTCAAAGTAATAACCACGTTATATACGACACCTCAAAATTCTAACTACATTTTAACTATTTATGTGATGGTTTAATAATTCAGTTTGAAATTTTATCTTCTAGGGTTTAGTTAAGATACATTTGATAACGTTATATTAAGCATATTACAGTCTTTAATTCTTTGCCACCTTGCACATTTATATCGATGTGTTAGTTGGTGTTAGTGCAGAAAGCAAACTATACTGTATATTTATAATTCTACGTATAATAAAGAAACGTTAATTCAAGAGAAATACTGTCACTTTAGTTACAAAAACAAAAATACTACATATATGAGTCTGACATCAAGTTTTAATTAATTAGTTAAAATAAAGATGTGCCATATATATTTCCATTGTGTGCACAATGGGTTTATAAATGACATCTTGAAACAAGCGTTTGAAACATAATTCTCAGTAGCTCAAACTACTGGCTTTCTGACTCAGCTATCGATTAAGTGTTCAGATATAGCAAATTTGCTATCAGACTATAATACGGTACTGAATCCATCGTGGGATTTTAATGACGAGTATGTACGTGTATAATTATATATAGTGTTGTCTTAGACATCTATATTAACAAAATAAAATGTTTTACTATCATACAGTTTCAGTTTGAAAAAACTTTTTGAACTATCCACCATAAATAGCTAAAATGCTCTAGAACATTTCAAAGCATGTAATTATTGAACTTTGATGATGGTTTTCTCTTTTGGAGCTCTACCCATCAAATTGTACACCCATGGGTTATCTTTCCAATCAAATTGGAATTTCATTTGTTCATAAATACGTTTTTCTTCTCAAGTAAGATGCATTTACATGTTTCTAACAAAGAAAAACTTTAAATCTACATCGATCTGTAGGAGACATATTAATCATGGAAGAGCATTTCCAAACTAACTTTCAGTTTACAGCAGGACTCTAACCTTAGATATCATATTGAGTTCCACAGCATAACTAGTTGGTGTTGGTTATTAAACACAAAACTACACAAAGGGCTAACTGTGCTCTGCTCACCACGGGTATCGAAACCCGGTTTATAGTAGTATTAGTCCGAAGACATACCACTGTGCCATTGTGGGGATAGCATAACTAATTTTCCATACTAGCTTTAACTTACTGAAAAAGTAAACACTTATATGTTACTTAATTAAATTCAAAAACTTTAAAAGTATTAATTTTATCAAGGTTGGTTGCTTAACCTAAGCAATCTTCCAATTTAGATGAAACTTTCCAGTTAGATTAACATACGTAACAATATATTTTTCACTACGAATTTAGTTCCGCTATACAATATTTATTCTAAAATATATGTTGTCTAATACACACAGATACCTGTATTTTCAGTAAAATGTAAATAGCTTTGCGAAGTAGCACATAAATGAATGTAAAAAATATATCGTGCAAAAGTTGATGACATCTATTGCTACTATACAGCAACTTACAGAATCTACGAAAAAAAGAAAGATTTCGATTTAAATTTTATTTATTTATTTTGAAGTGTTAAGTAACAGCTAAGTCTTTCTATAGTAATGAGAATGAAGATCAACTATCCAGTAAGTACTTATTATACAATAATAACATATACATGTATGATATCATAGAAAGATAGTTTCTAAATTAATTATAAATGAAAAACTCCATATGTATTGTCACACATTGTGAACAGAATGCAATATAAGTGTTTAGAGTACACTAATGATGAGAATTTGAATGGTGCGGTATTACAAATTAACTTATAAACGTTTAAAATCACAAAAGGTTTGTTTCACGCATCCTCAATGGACAGCTATATATCTTTTGTTATCAATAGAATAAATTGATAACTAGTTGGAGTACCCGTACCCTGAACGGAATTTATGTAAATTCATGATTAATGAAAGGTTATTTTAGAACATGAAAAGTTGTTTTCCTTATATGTAACTGTAAAAAACGCCCATAAAACTATAAAACACAACATATGAAACTACAAGTTTGCACGTATCTCCGCGTGTACCCAACAAACCTTCATTCCAAATTTGGTAAAGATCCATCAACAGGGGGCGAAATAGTGGTAAAAAATGCTCATTAAAACTGCAAAACCGCATGGATCTAATTGAGCCTCCATGTCAATTTTGGTGAAAATCCATTCATACCCTGCGAAGTAGTTACTTGGGCAAACAACAGACAGTACTATTATATTTATATAAATACAGCGTCGAATCAGAAACTACAACAAAACAAAATCCAGACATATTAAGAATGAAAAATGTAAAACTGAATTAATACAATTATAGGCCGTGCTATTAAAAAATTTTAAGGGGTTAAATAGTTTCATACAGTGCTTTCTAACAGAAATATGGTCTTGAAATAATAATAAACAAAACAGTTTTATCAATGTAGTAGGTAATAACAAATCCTTAAATCTAACGATAAATTACTCCCTATTTCTTAAAGCTTCTTGTCGTTTCTAATTTTCTACAAGAAGTAGCACCTAGGTAGGTTCTCAGAAATTATAAATAGCAATCAGAATATGCTAAAGCCATATCAGATAATATTAATGCTCTTTTCGTATTCTTCAATTTCTAATAATAAAACGCAATACATAACATTATTAAATTTAAGACTATAAGTATTACGATTCTTCGTTTATTAGAGACCACAGTGTAGGGTAACCTTCAGTATTGAAACAATCAAAATTCTTAACTACACAGGAAAAGAGAGACAGTTAACTAAACCGACTTATACATATAAGTAAACGATCACATATGAATTACGACAACACAAAATATGAGATCTTCCTCTGTAAAATAATACAATTAAGAACAGAAATCATATTACGTTTTAACTTATAGGTTTTTCAATAATCGTTTATAAGTGAGAGATTATGGTTATGCTTTCATCGTTTTTTAAATTAATAAATTTTACACAGCTTTTCAAATCATGATTAATAAAATGTATTAAGTTATTTATTTATGGCATAAGAATATACATATATACATTTTTTTTTCATTTAGTTTATTTCTCCAATTACGTTGTGCACATTATGATAGGCTTCTTATTTGTTCACAGTCGTGCTTCCCTGAGAAGAACATTAGTCCCAGACATTTTCATTACTGCTTGTATGACTCCTGAATTTTCAAAGGTGTTTTAAAATAGTGTTTTCCGTCCAACAAGAAGGGAAACCTACGATTAAACACACAGAGTGATACTATATCATGATAGGATTTTACTCTTCTGAGTATTGTTCATCTACAGAACAGACGTGATATTCATAACAAGCTGTATGTAGATTCCCAACTTGTTCTACTTCTATTTCTGCTTGGCCATGTTTCTCATGTTACCTGAATCTTGCCAAATTTTTTAAAGCACTTAAACTTTTTTCTTACTGTAAATGACCGTTCTTGTGTGAAAGGGTGATCGTAGATACCTCTTTTATAAGTTATGACTTTCAAGCACTGTATCATAATTCTTTGAATAGGATTGCAAAATATAAATTGTTATATGATAGATATTTGTCAGAATGTTTTTAAAAGCTATTATTTTTACTTATGATAGGAAAACTATGAGCGTGGGCCTTTTGATACTTATATACATCTAAATTAAATACGATTATGTTTTAAGTTATTAGTACGTAGAAAGTAGGTAATGAATTATCTTATTAAATTGTGATTTATTTTAATATCTGGAGGAATTTTTGGTAATTTTTAATTACCTTGAAGATGCGTTTTACGTTGATTTCAACAAACTTCAAGACATTATTTTAACTTCCAAATTGTCAGTAATATCTGTAGTTATTCTTATAGTAGTGATTTTTCTCTTCTCACCACGACCAGTTTTAATATCTATAAAAACAACGTATTAGCCTCAATGGTTATCCCCATAGTACATACATTCCAGGCTTTGTAAGCAGTTCTATTGAGAGCTGCAACGAACAGTGTTCTAGAAGTAATTATTTGTGTCCATTTAATTATTATGATTTCGTAAATTTATTAATGTATATTAAAAACTAGATATTTCTGTTTCTAAAATTTAGAATTTGAATACAGATAAATTCTCGTAATTTTTTTTAATATTTCATGGAGAATAAGCGATCACGATTCCATTTGATTGATGTTCTTTCAACTGAGAAATATATTTCGTGAAACAGACAACGTTAATTTCATCAAAGCTTTTATACCTTAATTCCATACGATATTTGGATTTTCATCTGAGGGACACATATTTTCTTCGTTTATCATGTTTTCTTCCAAAAGAGAAACTTTACATATTTAGAATAACAGACTAGATACAAAGAAGGTAGTTTGTGAAAATGTTTTCTACTTTTTATTTACTTTTGGTGCCACAAACCTTGGAATGAATAAAGTTTTGATATTTTCTGTTTGAAAATGGTACCGTTTATCAGTTATTCCTGTTAGACAATTAAAAAGTCAAACTTTAGAATTTTACTTAACAAACTAGGTTGTTTTAGAGCAACGCCATGTTTGGATATCTGTTATCTTTAGATATCTTTAGAGTTTAAGTCCATAAACTTGTTGCTGTCCCACGGCGAGACTAACAAACTTTTAAGTGTTCCAGGAGACTACATTTAGGAATCGAAACAAACCCACAACGTACTGGTTTGGAAAATACGGACAAACCTTTAATTTAAAGATACCATTCCAAACAACACTTATAAGAATTAAATACCATTTTCCATTATATTTCAATTGAAAGAGCCGTGATAAAGCGTGGAACACTAATTTCGGAACTTTCCTGATTAGTGTCGAACAAAATACAGTATTGCATGTAACATAAATATGTAGACAATTATTTACATATATCTGTTATATTTATAACTTCATGTCCTTTAAACAAATAAGAAGTATAAAATGTGCAGAATGTGCAGGAATGATTGAACATATATACATTTACTATCACAACAAATCAGGAAGTTTTCTACATCTACAAGTTAAGAGCTATAAGTAGCACTTTAAAATTAACTTTTATAAACGTTTTATCTATTTAAGCTAGTCCTTCAGGGGTTTAACCCAGTAAAGATAATAAAACAAATAATAAAAAAATATATTTATGGATATTAAACACTATCTTACATGTGTAGCAATACGAAAAAAAGGCGTTAGATTTAGAATAAAAGGCAGTTTAACAAAACATAAATAAGGAATGAAAGGCAGTATTCTTAGCGAAGCTAAAATATAAACATAAACTCTTAGCAAAACATAAAAAAGACCCACATTTTGAACAGATGAAGATAATTTTTAAAACATGTTGCAAACACAACTGTTTTCAAAAAATTTGAAAGTCGACACTTTCAAGCATTAATTATTAAATCATCTTTACAGTTGACATGACGCAGTACCTTTTACACAACATTGAAACCTTTAGAGAGATAATCATTATATTTATAAATATCCAGATGCGTACCATACTTTGTACAATTAAAATGATAAATGTGCTTTAAATATAACATAATACAACATCAATATACTGGTAATATATTGAATGAAAACAAGGTATTTTTTTGAACACTGACGTAGTTTAAATTCTCAGAAACTGATTAGGTTTGGATTAAACGCTTCCAACTTTGAATCCATCATTAATTATATTATACTTTACTTTTAATTTTCTTAACTGAAACTTTTTGAAAGATCTGCGGTCAAAACATTGTTGTCGTAAATTTCCAAGCAAACTTTTGCATGCCTCTGTCTTTTTTTTTTCGTCTCATTTCGGTTCTCAAAATAGCCATCAATTTTTTAACTCTTTTCTTTTTAAATGAATTAAGCCAAACTCTTGATCATTGTTCAGTAAGTTTATCAAACCTTCTAACTGTTCACTTGATATCATAAAGACTCCTACAAGGCACAGTTTTAAGCACTCCCTATTTATGTGATGGAATTGGTTCAATCGTGCGGAAAAAAAAAGAAAATTACACTCACATATCTTGCTCCTTTTTTTCCCTAATGCTTCCCTATATAATTCATGTTCACAAAGTTTGTCAATAAGTGCAGCTGATTTTGTTGAATGATAATAATTCAGACCCACCAACTATAGTGTAAACCTGCACATTTTGGAGCTAAAGAAAAAAAAATTCTGATGCCCTCAGTACATGTTTTTCCAGCTTTTCTCAAATAATACATGAGCAAATCATCCAACATTCTTCATGTACTGTCCCGTTAAAGAATATTTAAGCTCATTCATCACATCCGGTACAACAGAAGAACGAAAGTGACCGTAATCCAACATGACTGCCTTATAATGATCCCCACGTTTTTCACTGAAAAAGAAATCTATTTTATAGTTACTATTAATATACTCGTTTACTTTTAAGAATAGTAAAAACGATTTCACTCGCAGTATCTATACTGTATGCGAAAATAAACACTTGATATAATGTATTGAAACTATCATAACCTTGTTAAATCAAAAACTTGAAAAAGTGATTTAGAAGAGAAACAGAATCCATCTTTTTCTACTGTGCCAAAAATGATTAATCGTTTAATATTATTCCTTTGAAGAGATAATAATATTAAAGAAAGCTCCTAGAAAATTTTCATTTAAATATTATAGCTGTGACTAATAATAACATTCCTATATCAATATATCTAACGCACAAAAAAGTGAACTTTCCACAAATAACTAATGTGATGGTTGTTCATAAGTTACATGGTTATGTTTTATTTACACGATTTTTTCAAAAATGCACTGAAACATAAGTCGGTGTGACTAGAAAATGGGCGTTTTTCTGATAGTGTTCTAATAGAATGTGATAAAACAAACTGTATGAGGTTAACTATAATAGACCTAGATAAGAAACAAAATCAATTCATTTTGGATGCTTTGACAGTATTCTATCAAAATAAATGAACCCCAAACTGGAATATTTTAATAAGTTATAATAGTTGGAAGTCTTAGGAGATATTTATCAATTTGTTAACCACTCCATTTATATCTATAATCAAAATATAGTAATGATGTATAAGCTCGTATTACTTGATATTTTAAATGTAGTGACGTAATAATACAGTACAAAAGAGTGGGTTATGGAAAATATTTTTCTGAATTTTTCAAATAGTTTCTTTGACCTCTTTAATAGTGGGCAATTGACAGGGAATAAGTCTGGCATTAGGGAAATAGAAAGGTAATGGGAAAGAATAAGGATTTTTTCCAAATTTTTCATGGTATTAGTGCTCCGTTTAGAAGTGCCATTATCTAAAACCGTTTCTTTGACTACCTGCTCAACTACATCCGCTATCAGAGTCTTCTGGCAGAGGCATTGGAAAAGAATAATTTTCTAACAGTTAATAAAATTGCAACACTTAGTCACTGGTACTTACCAAATGGAAATAGCCTGGACAGTAGGGTGGTCGTTAATTGTAAGTAACATTTCAGGTTAGAACTTCTAAGTCTTTCACCCCTAATTTTGTTCCAATGAATAAAAGACATTAAATACCAAATTTCACCCATTTTCGATCTTATTTAAAGGTTGCTTAATGATGATGAAGTTCTAGACTGCAGTGACCTGATACCGTATGTACTTCTAATATAAAACATATTTTTATGTATTATAAATTATCTATTTAAATTATATTATTATTTTATTGCAAGTACAATAGTAAATTACATAAATATATGATTTTAGTGGGATTAGTCACTTTTTCCTTGTTATTGTTTCTTTTTTGCTGTTAGGAAGGCGTCTTCTGTGGCCCTGCAAAGTTTGAAGGAGGAATTGTTTGTTCCTCTTTTTTTGTTATGATGGTATTATACTCCTCAATAAAGGCCACACCCTTTTCAACATTGTTATTTACTACAATCAAATGTTGAACTGTCTGTAGTGCTTCCCTGTAGTCCTCTCTGAACATCCATGGTTCTGAGTCAAAATCCAGAAATCCAGATTGAATTTATTCAATTGACATGACTTCAGACTTCCTGATATTCAGCTAGATGGGACTTGTAGGTTCATCCATGCTTTTCTTTTCATTTAATGCCTTTACAATTGCTCGTTTCGTCTCTGTGAATACAACTGAATCAAATAATGGCAAACCAACGAATTCCTTTTGAGATATCACAGATGTGCAGCAAATGTTTGACAAACAGATTTTGAAGAAGCAGAATTTATGTTTTTATATTTAACAAGACACTGTATAAAGTTAAAATCATTGCTAGGTGCAGAAGAGCAGCAAACCACGCCCTAAGATAGATTCGAACGACAAAGATGCAGATGTCACTGAGTCTTCTTTCCTCTCGACCAGTGAGCTCAAACTATCCCATAAATATCCAGATCTTGAGGACATATAATGGCTTGACCATCCGTCATACATGATGCAGTGTTCCCGGTGCTATAGATCGTATTACACGAGGGAGTGTGCCACCAAGAAAGGTGACGACTAGTCCAAGAAAGTCTTGATAGTCGTTTCTAAGTTACCCGACTTTAAGTTCTCTTGTAGAAATTCTAGAAACTACTGTCATGTTATAGAGAATATTTCAGAACCAAAAAATGACAGCATGGACTACATATATTTGGAATGTTCTTGAACATTCTGAATAATGTGGAATACTATGGGATATTCCAGAATATGTTACACTATTTCAGAATGTGCTAGAATATTCTATAATAACATACTATAAAATTCCAGAATAAATAATTTAGACCCTTTCATAATTATTTAAAATATTCTGGATCATTCTAGAATATGCAGATATATGTTGAGGTACAAGGTAAAATGTCAACTACCTTGAGCAACTCTTAAATGTTATTCAAATTGAATAACATTTGATGTGAATTTTCTTTTTAACTTATAGGAACAAAATGAAGGTGTGAGAGTGTTGTAAATCAAAACTTCAAAAATGAGAGCTATCCTATAGGACAAGCAAAAACACCAGAATGTATCCAAATTAACTGATTCTTTCAACATGAAGACGATTTGACAATGTGAAAAATACTGTAATCACGTGACAGACAACAACCTGTTGAAAAACTGCTTATCTTGGATGCAAGGAAAGTACGGCATTAATGGTGCTTTAAGAAAGAACTATCGTCAATAAATGATTGAAAGTGTATAATATGATCCCATGATTAACGTTTCGCTATTTTTCTCAGTCAACTAAGAATATATGAGATATTTGACATTGCTTCTTTGATGAAGGTGGTGTAATGTGCGGGAACGTTTTAATGTTCTCCATTGTCCGTTGATTTATTCAGAAGGAAAAACTATTTCCAGCGTGTATCTAAACGCTTTAACTGATCACGTGCAGCCCATAATGATGGATTTACATTCTGATGGACAAAGGTTATTTCAAGTCAAAAATGCAACTATACATCGTTTGTTTGTTTATTCACATCCTCAGCAGGTCAGAGTCTTCTATGGTTCTGGTTTATTAGTCCATAATTTTCAACAACAAATCCAAGAGAATGCAACCAGTCGTCAGGACCAGATGCCTACGTTTGAATGAATAATGAGACTGGAACCATTTTCCTTAATGAGTGCACTATAATCGAACAAAAATTTTTCAAAGTTTTCTGGAGTCTATGCTAATATCTTGATGAAGTATTGTAGAACCGGACATTAGGTAGGAGGAGGCTTAAAAATCACAAGTCAATGTATATAAGTATGTAGAAGAAAGAATATATAGATGTAGATGTAAGATGTATATATATATATATGTGTGTGTGTGTATTTAGGTGGGTTTCTATTTTAATATTAATATATATATAGTGGCCTAATTTATTTACGTTAAAAAAATGTTCCACAACTTAATCTAATTTAATAGAACTCCCCTCCCAAGTCTGCTGTAAAGCATATGTAATTTCATCTGTTACTCCAAACATCATGAATAAAGAAAATAACGGCGTAATAATATAAACCACTATGCATATTATTCGTTTATAACATACTTTATATTACGTGTTTGTTCACTAAGTTGTCTAATTTGTTATATTTTATTAGTATGCCTCTTACCGTGATGTACAAAATATACAGCGAAGTTGAGAAAATGATTTATATTTTTATATTATTTTATATAAATCATCACTTTATTTCCAATACGTTACCTGTGCTTCCATTCTCTGATACATGCAGCCCCGAACTCTGTTGATTACCACCAACAATAATCTCTTCACTGTTAGTGTCAATCACCTTAGATAACGTAGCAGTACACTTTAGTCTCATTTCACCCTTGTGGAAGTGGTGCCCTCTTACGACAAATTTCAATCCTAGAAGTGATGCTTTCTGTCCATTTGTATAAACCTTAGGTTCGTAGGGTACGGTAAAGTCTAGACTGGCCTGAATTAACAATAAAAACTGATACTATCGAAAACAAGAACTTGAACATAAACGAAATCGATATAACTGACAATACTGTGGACCAAATATAAACATTTGAAGAATGTTCCAAGATCTGTTTTGTACATGTGTAAACAGACGCACACAAACACACATATACATATACACACAAAACACTTGGTTCAATAAAACTGATTCTTTAAACAAGCTAAATGTTAAACAACACATAATTTGCACTTACTTCAGAATGTGGAAAGGTTCATGAGATATTCAAATTATATGTGCAGTAAAGAAGCATAAGAACAATACACAGTTCTATTACAGTATTTTAATCTCGTTTACAGAGCTGCTTGAACAATTCTTCAGCACCAAGTTTTCATAACATACAAAATTGTTGTATTAAACTTATACAAAGGCAACTTTTAATTCAAGAAGACACAGAAAATTTTTGATAAAACTTCTACTAAAAGGAATTAGAATGCGAACTTGTTATTTAGTAAGTTCATCTTAATAAGTTTAGTGGATTAAGCTTAGTAAGTTTGCATAAAATAGTTTGCTTGATATATCATATATTTAGCGTAGAATAAAAATATCACTGCGAAAGAAAAAGCGTTTATAGTTTCTAAACTGTTTGTGCATTATACTACGAACAATACATTGAAGAATACGAATACATTAATATGGAAGCGTTTGTAACGTTCAGCTGTTGTGTTCTGGTAGAGCTGAGCAGCCAAAGTAATCAAAGCCTTCTCTAATATTCATGAGGTTGTGCGAGGACATATTCTACGTCAGGATGTAAACGCGTACATAATCGATTAATAAAGTTTTTTTTTAATTTAGTTGTTAAAAGAATTCACTTCCTCTTGAGATATTAAGTTGGATCTAAAATATCAGTATGTATTTCCATTATGAGGTAAGAAGGAAAACATAATTTGTACGTTTTTATTTTAACCGTGGGCTACTGCGCTGATATTTACTATTTCACTATTTCAAAGAGACCCATTAAGCTTACATAGTTGCTTGAAACTATATATTCAAAAAAATCTAGTAATACGATTACTGTATAAATCTGGAAGAAAGTTATTTACAGAATAAAAGCTAAGTAAAAAACAACAGCAAAAAAAAATTATGGCACGTATAGTTTAAACACAGAAAGTTTTAGTATGTACTCTTTAGTAACGGCTTACTATGCATATATCACCATAGATTTATCCGAACTGTAAAAGGCTTCCTACGTAATAATCCAAAAGAGGTTTTATTTTTCCGTGTGTAAAAATTGAAAATTCTGCTTAAGAACATAACAAATGACAGCTGGACCTTTCTTCGTTTTCTTATGCTGTAGCTTACGTGTTACAAAATGCTTTTTTTATCATCATTTTTATCATTGATTCGAAGAACTGATGTTGAAATGAGGACTTTAAATACAGCTCTTTTACAAAAATAAATACATATAAAATTTCACAGTCAAATATCATATATATGTTTGTTTGTTCATAACATAATGTGAATGTGATTTAAAACAGATATGTTTCATTAATGTCAGGCCACATCCTTCCTGCAACAAAAAGACAAATTGGAATACACACACACACACACACCCAGCACACATAACATTATATAGATATATAAAGTACTTGCTCGTAAAAATGTTATTGTAATTAGAAGTTTTACACATATGGATAAACAAACAAAAACTAATACCTGGTGTATTTCATCAAAGGTAAAAGTGTAAAGAAACTAAAAGTTAATTATCTAGTTGTTAGTAAACGCTTTTTGGTATAATTTATTTTACCTTTTTGTCGTTTATGGACCAAGATAGTTTGGCTGGCGTAAGGGATTTTCTCGAAGTGCAATTGACGTCAACTTCATCACCTACTTGGTATTTGGTTAAGCCACCTTCAATGCTTGGCCCATCAATTGCTGAACGGCAGGATATTCAAGAAACAAAACTGATTTATTAAGATAAGAAATACTACTTTGTCTAATAAATGTTTTTTATATTACACGTAACCTAGCATACATACTCTAACGCAAGTCCAAGCAATTATCACAACAGAGAGATTTGAAACTAGATTTGTCATCTTCGACTTTCCTTCCTTTTTATACCAACTTTTAGTAAATTATCCTTATATAATTTCTGTAGTACATATTGGTGTATAGAAGAGATTTTAATACTAGAAATAAACGATCTAAAAATACCAAATTGGACACTCAACGTTTCGTACGGTACTATAAAGTCTAGATTGGCCTGAAATAATAATAATAATAAAAACTGATACAAGCACTATAAAAAATAGAAGATGAACATAAACGAAATCAATATAAATGACAATACTTTGAACCAAATCTTAAATTAGTTATGAAATATAAAACATTTTAAGAATGCTCCAAGATCTGTTTTCTATATGTGTAAACACACACACACATATAAATATATATATACAAAACACTTGGTTCAATAAAACTGATTCTTTAAACAAGCTAAATGTTAAACAACACATAATTTGCACTTACTCCAGAATGTGGAAAGGTTCATGAGATATTCAAATTATATGTGCAGTAAAGAAGCATGAGAACAATACACAGTTCTATTACAGCATGGTAATCTCGTTTACAGAGCTGCTTGAACAATTCTTCAGCACCAAGTCTTCATAAGACTTCATTTGGTGTTATAGGGTCGGTTATTTCTACTATTGAATTATTCTTTCATTTTGAAGAACTGGTCATCTGTGGTTTGTTCGCTTTACACACACAACCCTTTCACTCTTCAAGTCAGTCCGTTGAGCAGATTTTCTTTAGTAAAGTTACGATCGACTGGGACATGTTGAACTAGATTAAATACACTAGCGTCATATATTCACACAAGTTGTGCTATTGTGTTCACATCTAGCTGGAACTTGCCACATATTAAACACGACTTTAGTTTGTTTGTGTTTCTGTAATTTACAGTAGTTTACATTATTAAAATTTAAATAATTCAATATTATAATTATAGTATTAACTAGATTAATATATAACATTAAGTTTCTTAAATAGTAATAATTACACTGGATAAATTTACTAGGCATGATACATGAAGCTCTAGATGTGACAGTTTTTCTTCGGTACTTGTTAATATCGCTAAGCAGGCCTAGCCTCGTTCTTCGGTACTTGGTAATATCGCTAAACAGGCCTAGCCTCGTTCTTCGGTACTTGGTAATACGCTAAGCAGGCCTTGGAGAAAAGGTCGAGAACATCGCTAGCAGCGAGAATATCCAACTGATGGCCTAGAGTGGAGTGGCCATAGAATCTTTCTGTAGCTTGACTATTGCTCATAATTAAGACCTTACTATTAATTGTAATTATTGTTGTATAACTTTTGACAGTTTTTTGGTAGAATTTATTACATAATAGTTTGACTCTATTACATAGTTTCAATAAAAAATTCAAATAATAACGACATCCAAAATTAACTGAACGTAACATATTTTCTTAGCAAAGCTGTTTGTATAACAGCACTGAGTGACATTTCACAAAGTATCAGATATAAGACTTCATCCTTCTAATTACTGTAACTCAAGTTGTTCTGTTCCAAGGCCATGCTTGTTCTGAGACTTAGTCACGTCTATTATCATGTCAGACGTGAAACAAGACAACACTGTCGAAAACACTGATGAAAACTAGTTTATAAATTGATATTTTATTCCGTAAAATCACAGCATATCTTTACTGGGTGAGTGTAAGTTTCTAAAACTACATGTGTTATTTGTCTAAATGGCTAGTTTACACAGTTTCATCCGAACAGACACGAAGATCATATAATATTGTCTTCTACAATAAAGATAAATATGTAATCAAATATTGAATTTATGCCACTATGATGAATTGAAGAATATATTTTTACCTATATAACACAGGTTATGTAAATAACAATCACAAAACTACGTATTCACAATATAAAAATGTTCGCACTATAAGTTAACAACATATATATACAAATATACCGATAATGACAACACAGAAGAAACAATTTTGTTTTAAATGTTATGTTATTGATAATAAGTTTATACGATTTCATTATAGTTAGGCTAAACGGCTTAGAATGATCCCAAATATAATCTACAAGGAATTATGAATTAATCTTGTTACATATAACATTTTCTAAAACACTTGATGAAAATCGTCTATTCAGTATACACTAATGTCACCAGTTCAAAAAGAAAAACAAACGCTGTAAAATTAATTCAGTTATTTTTCTTGCCTCAATAGATTTAGGAGTATAACTTTTCAGCAAGTAAACTGATATATACTTGTTGTATGACTGTTCCATCAGTTCATACGCAGTACTTTTACCGTTAATGCAGTAACATCTCGTATATGACACTAGTTACGTTTTATATAAACAATATCAGCTCACCAGTGTATAGTCCAGATGCTCTCACAGTATTGCCAACAATAATTTCTTCACTAGTCATTGAGTAGGCTTGCGAGATCGCGGCAGAACATCGTAGTTTCAGCACATTATTCACCAAATGTGAAGGTTCCACGATAAAATGTAGTCCCAGCTGGCTGCTCAGAAGTCCGTCACGATATCGAACAAGCGGAGCAAGCCAAACAAAGGATGGTGGAGCCTATTTCGAAAAGAAAATGTTTTATCACTTTTCGAACCTTAAAGCTTGATTATAGACTTTTCATCAATTCTTCCAACTGCATAAAGACAGACATCGAATTTTTAAATACAACATTAAAATACCCGAGTTTTAAGTAAAATTATGACTGTAATGGGTGCCACGGAAATGTTGGATTTTTTATCCTTGGAAGTAATAAATATAACTAGGAGATTTAACATGATCAACTTGTAATTAATTTTAACTTAAGTCCTCTTTATGCGAGAAATGTATGTAAATTATTGGAGGCCTTTGTTCCTTTCCAACTATTTTTGATGTTGAAGCAGAAATAAGAAATCTTACAGATTTTATAGCGGTTCTTAATTGAAGTACAGTCTATTGAGCACAGCATTACTTAATCTTCAAATCTGACCTATCACCAAGCTACATAACTCATCACAAATGACATAAAATACATTAAAAGAAACAGACAGACATATTGATATCTTCATGACATTATAATGTCAGCGTCTTTAGTAATAGAAAATAAATCGATTAAGTGCAAGTACTAGATTCAGATTTTGAATAACCCATTCGACAGCCCATGTGTAAATCGGATAATTCTACTTTTGTTTACAAGTTACGATATAAGAAAAACATTTGAATGACAAAAAATGTGCCACAGAATTAATAAATTGTTTAACTTGTATAAATAAAACTTATTGTGCTTTTGCTCTTATAATATACTGGTTGACTCCTGTCGTGGAATATTAGTAAACGATGACGAGGAACCCACTTTGAGACTAATAACACTTGGAGACGGCTTGAATGGGTAATGAAGAAACACTTTAATATAAGTTTTAACATAACATCAAATGTACAACGTTTCGACAAGGTTTTTTTCATAATCAGGTACCATGTGCTAGAACAACATTTGAACATTTTTTGACATTTCTTAGATAGTGTGACGCCACCAAAAACTGATCGATTTTGGGAATGGCATGTGACAGCCCTTTTCGAAGCAAAATGTTCCCACATTCAGATCATAAAGATGTTTTTAGATTGGGAACTTAGTATTTCCAAGATGGTGATGTTTCATTTACTTAACTGCTTTGGAAAACAAAGAAATATGGATCAACTTGATGCACCAGTACCATCCAGAAACATACCTGCAACAAGGTGTACCCTAGCCATGGTAAGCAAGTGCGACAAAAACCATCTAGTGCCCCTGGGAACATTACCTAACGTAATCAAGGAAGATGTACACGTCACGTCTACACAACTTGCTTCTATGCCATATCCGTTAAGTGTTGGCATACCTTAAGCATCTGAAGAATAAAACGGGTATTAATGCTATTCCATAAGAAGACATAATTGTCATGTCCAAAATGATTTCTGTGTGATCAGCCTATTTGAAACTGGCGCTTGGAAACAGTCATATTCCTATACTAAATAGATTATGGAAAGCACAAGGAATTAGGGTGGTACTATGGGCGTGGCAGTCTTATGACGGAGCCTTTTACAATAAAAACTACGTTGCAGAGCTGTAGATATGGTACCAGGTCGCTAGACGTGGTGACATGGATCGTTACGAAGTGGTGAGGCTCCAAAATCGTTTTAACATAACTTACTTAACCTCCTTAGATTATACCCGTATCAAATAAAACATTTGTGTGTAAGTGGTCAGAGGATGGATAGCAGAGACTGAGGAATTTTTATTTTTTTTCATGTATTCGAAAGTTAATTAGCTTTTCATGTTTAGTGAAATTTTAAAAGTAATGTAAAAACAATGAGTTGCGTAAAAATATTTATCAGTCATTTTATTTCAGTGGAGGTTGGTTAGAATGATATAACAAAACTCATTTGGTCTCTGTACTCCTTATGAAACACAATTACAAAAAGTAAAACATGAAATAAAGATGGAATATATATATATATTTCATGATAATCTCAATGAAAATGTAACTCTGTCTAGAAGATAATTTATTTTGCGTTTTGTTGTACGTCATCGAACCACAAAACCAAGTATCAAATGTTTTGTATTATTGTGCTTATTTCTTTCGGAATAACTTCATTTTATACACAACTATCTACAATATGAATAGCAATACTTTTTTCTCAATAATGTAAAAGCCCACATTTGATTATCAAATTGGCACAGAAAACTGATAGATCATAATTAAGTTAAATCGTTTTTCAATAAGATTAATTAAAGTTTGATGCCAAAAACGATATCTTATGCTGGTGGGCGACTGTTTTTCTAATTTACTAATTTTGAAACAGTTAATTATTATGCTTTGTTTTGCTGTCAAGCAAAGCCAAAAACTGGGCTATCTGTGTTCTGCCCACTTCGGCTATCGAAACTGAATTTTTGTTCTGAGATTTACTGCTCAGCAACTGGCAATTATTACTGTAATTATAAATGGAAAATTTACTTCATGTTCTCTACAAATCTATAAATTTTCATGAGAATTACATTACTGTTAGATGAAAATTAATTCTCGACAAACTTCTAAAGGCCATTATTAAAAGTTCTAACTACAAGATCATATTTATTTATTTTATTTTAATTTTCGCGCAATGTTACACAAAGGTTGTCTGTGCATTCGTTTGTAATTTTAAACTGATAAACTAGAGAGAATGCAGCTAACCAACAACACCCATCACCAAATCTTTGGCTACTCTTATTGACCGAATATTAGAATTTTCTCTTCACTTTTGCAGTGTACTTGCACTCCCAATATGGGAGGCGTGTTTTGCGGAAACAGAGCACAAGACAAGAAACATGGGATTCACGTTTTGGGCACGCTAACCAGTAGGCTACACCTGGCCTGAATTTACGAATATATAAGAAGAGCATATTTGTAAAAACTGAGCCCAACAAGTTTCACAGTTTCTTGATGCTACAATTCAGGATTCATTCTCCGTAGTGGAAAGAGCACAGATGCTTTATTTTGTAGCTTTCTATTATAAACATTCCAAGTCCCTTCTTTATGTTACGCTGATCATCTTTAGTAATGATGGTCAGTTTGTTTAAATACACAACTACACGAATATTTGTGCTCTGTTTATCGAATCGAATCCCAACTTTAGCGTTATAAGTCTGTAAGTTTACCAGAATGATTTGCAAATCCCACTACTCAATCAGAGTAGCCCACAGTTGGTGCTTGGTGTTTTTAATTAGCTATCTTCTTTCTAATTTACCATTTCAAAATTATGAGCGGCTAGCCCGGTGTAGCTTTGCGTGAATATCCGAATTAAACAAGTAAACAAAAAAAAAGAACAACAAACAAACAGAAAATAATATATTACAATGTGATGAACTGTAAAATAACTTAATTTTCGTTTTGTCTTTAAGACAAAAGTATTTCCCAAGAAACGCATGTTTTGTCACATCATTGTACAAAATATGATTTAAATCATGTCACACATTAAACGGCCTTATAATTTGCTCTGCGCTATGTTCGGAGTTATAGCAAGTGAATGTTTTCATCTCATTGAACATTTAACTAGTGAAATATATAGCATAAACTATTAAGTGTATGAAACGAAAAAATACAAATCTGTTTGAAATTTACTTAATGTATTAAAAGCTCATTATTCACTGGTAGTATGGACTGTTATTGTTTGAAAGTTATTCAACATTTCGAGTTTAAAATAATTTAACCAATCCAAACTAAATTTACACAATTTATTCAAATTGTTTAATCTAACAACAACAACAACAAAATTTAAGCTAATTTCATCCAGGGGTTAAACCTGTCTATAGTATAGTGTAAGATAGTTATTCGTTCTTATTATTATAATTATAATGTAAATGTTACAGTCCTAAGACTAGATTTTTACTAATAAATAAGTGTTAATGTATCAACTAATAATATTACATTAATAAGGACGAAGTTATGCATTTTATCAGCTTTCTCCAAGTTTCATTTTAAATTTGTGATGCTACTGTCTGCGTTCTCTGTTTCGGAATTAGATTAGCATATTATTTAAAATATGCTGTTCTTAATGGTTGGTTATATGGTTTCACATTAAAAACATAGGTCTTGTAACAGGGGAGTTAAGCCTATAGGTATTATCCTTTAAATAATATTTTATACAGAATACTAGGCTAGTCTCAAAACGACCAACATTCAATATTAGCTGATGTTTCATTAGAAAGTTTATATTCTAATCTTTTATACTGAACAAATCGCAACTGCAATATTTTGGATTCCAAATATAATACTTACCTCTTCCTCATTAATATGCCATTTCAAAATTGCAGCAGGTTTAGATGGTGCAGCATGACAAGTGATGTTAACCTCGTCTCCAATTTGATATTGAAACTTTGTCCCTATAATCCTAGGGCCTCCTTTCGGTAGAACTGAAATATTTAAAATAATATGGATTCCTCTAAAGAACTGGCTTACTATAATATGTTGTTTATATTAAGAGTTCAACCATTATTTCTAGATACGGAATAGAAGAGGTGAGTCATATAGCACGTAGCAAAGATTATATATAAAATTGTTTTTGTTCTGAGAGTACACTAACGCTGTGCCATTATTTCCAGCTTCTTTTCCCAGACTATGTGTTGGCATCTACTTACATCACCACACGTGTAGAATAATGTCGAAATAGATAACTAGATTTTTTCTTATATTGTAGTTCATGAAAGAAGTGCCTACTCATATGGATATTCCAAAGTTGTTCCTATCAAAGATGGAAAATGTTTTATCCTTTAGAAACAGAAAAATAACGAGTAAAGTAGAAAAACCTCGTAATAATGCTCAATGCGTAGCATATGTTTAAATCTCTTTCTCTTGTTATCTATCTATTTGTCTGTTATTCTATTTGTCAAAAACTGCTTTCAACACAAACACGTCTTTTGACGTCTGATAACCGATAAAGCGAAAAATATTTTCAAAGATCCGTGCGCTAATCCTACTTGTATACAATAATTTTGAGAAATACACGTGTTTCCTACTCTGCACAGTTCATTACGTTTGTGTGTGAATAATTCCACCTGCACAGATAGACATAAAGTTATCCATATGTCGTTGAGATTGGCGTGTACCACATTATCGGAAAAAATACATTAACAGAAAATGACTGAAAAAAATTATAAAACATAAAGCAGATAGATCCGTAGTTGTGTTAACGCCAGAACTTGCAGTCATACAGCATTATTGTGTGTTATAGGAAACGATTGGGTTTTGTTCCTGTTGTCATGATTTATATATATATATAAAACAGTTAATATATTTAAGTTCCTCTATTTCTAATTATCGATTTAGGGTATATCTCAGTCATTCTTTAAAACTCTTTATCGTTGTTTTGCAGTATGGACTGGTTAAGTTAGATTTTCACTTCTAAAAATATATATTATTCTAAGACAGTCAACCTGAAAGCCTAATTTTAAGAAAACCTCTGTATAACTTTTCAGAACTGCCGAATAATCCAAAACAATTAAACTCAAAATTTTTCAGTTAGTATAATTACTTGGTTTTGAGACGGCTATGTAATTATATAGTCCTTCTTAGGAAATTTTAGGTATAATAGAGGGCGTTTTAAAAACTGTCACCGATTGTATTCACTATGTATTCATTAAATGATCCTAATGATAACATCTTCTATTCTGGACAGTTTGTTGATCCTCACAACATCCTGCACGCTGACACGTATTTAATTCAAATCATCAATTTGTACTGTTGAAGGAAAATGGAAATAAAATACATAAAAGCAATATTAGTATGCTAGTTGAATATATATTAATATTAATTGTGTATATCTATATATATATTGGTCTTTCCTAACTTGAATTTATGAAATAGTATACAGAAGCTGGTTTGGAGGAAGCTAGCCTTCAATTTATATAGAACCAACTAGAACAGAAAACGTGCCCTTTTTAGGAAAAAATACCTCTTTCATTCACTTATCTCAAAAAGTTGTACGTAAAAATTAATAAATAAGCACTGTCAAAGAATCTGTTTTTATATGATATCATTTAAAACTAGTTATATAAACATTTATAGTATCTTCTGTAAGAATCTGTTTTATATGATATAATTTAAAAACTAGTTATATAATCATTTATAGTATCTTCTGTAAGAATCTGTTTTATATGATATAATTTAAAACTAGTTATATAATCATTTATAGTATCTTCTGTAAGAATCTGTTTTATATGATATAATTTAAAACTAGTTATAT